>NC_143228.1:1818181-2121212 GCF_030267445.1 Bombyx mandarina | reverse complement strand
TACTCGTCGAATAGTTACAACCTTCATCCCCCAGAAACCAGTATCAATATTGAAGATCCCCCGCAGCTGCAGACTGATCACTTCCCTTTATCTACCCTCGATTTCCCATCATTAATTTTTTTGCTTCGTCTTACTCTCCCTGAAAGAATCGGGTTACCATGCAGTTTGTGTTGGTGGGATAAATAAATAAACGTCTGCTTTCATTTTGCACTTTTCAGTGCTTCGCAGAATCTACCACCGGATCGGAAACTCGACCCGCTGAGAAGATCCGGCGAGAAACTCAGTGGGCTGTGTCTATGGGTTAATTTACTCGTTGAGCCCTTTGTCGCAAGTGACGGTTTCGGCGTGGACGGTGGCCGGTGCTTGAGGTACCTAAAAGCATCGTTAATGGAGCTCGTCTACCCATCTAAACTATAAAAAAATATAGAAACATAATTAATTACATAGACATACGGTCCTTCTGGTGTTAAGTGGCTACTAGACATAGATATCACAGAGTCAAAGGTGATGCCTACATTAAAAAATGTGGCTTTAGTTTCGTGTAGTATCTTCGAGAACAGAACACAAGACTGTTTCACTTCAAAAAAGAGACAGAGAGAACATGTTAGTATCCATTCACGGACTTAGACCACTAACAATAGACACTTTTTTTTTAAATATTGTGCGGCGTCATAGTTTTAAGAATATAAATAGCTCAACTCACCTTCGATAACATGTGAAATTAAGTCATTTTTTCGGTTGCTACTTTTATGTTACTTACATACAAAAACAGAAATTAAAAATCCCAATTGAGCTACATTTCGTGGTCACAATACAACCAGTTTTTCCGTTTGACGATTGATTGTGACCAATCACTGCGGATCGCGCTCATTTATTTCGCTTTGGCATGTATTAATTATTATTTGGCATGTTATTAATTATAAGAATAGATAATAAAATATGATGAAAATATTGACATGGATCGATAAATCACAAAAATGACGGACTCTGTAAGCAGTTAAGCGATTTCTTTTTTATTTAGAACAAAGTACATAATAGAGTAACCATTTGAAGTATAACAAATTACTTACTTAAAAAACGTCAGTTACGTTATGAAGTAATAGATTTAGAATAAATATTATAGTTTCCGTTTTGGTGAGCTTAAATTGAATACAACAAACATAAAACACGAAAATAGAAATACCACCGTAATAGGAAGCGATTTTGACTACCGCCCTATTAGGAGCTTTTACCTTATATACAACAAGAATGCATAACCTAACAAGACTAATGCCCGTATCTTTAGACGTTTCGTAAAATACTCCTCCACTCTTAACTCATCCGATGATGCTCGAGAATTCCCTCCAAACTTACTCGAGTTTGGTATTTTTAGTCGACCATTACAATATTCCTCAACTGTCCTCGAGTGAGGTAATAATGATGAAAATTTGATCAAGCTAGCATCAAACCCATAGAGTTCTGTAGTCTATGGTCATTGTTTAATGTCAAAGTCAGGCTGCCGCTGTCTGTTTGACACTAGATGAACTTGTTTGATGTTTTGGTTGCTGAGTTATTCGTAAATATGTGTGCGTGCGGTAAATCTGAAAGTATATTACTTATTTTCTAACCTATTATTATTTTAGATTTCGGATCCGGCTTTGTATTTTTATTCGCCGCTTTTGTGTGATTTTGGTTGCATCGTGTTGTTGAAGTGCTTTTCCACAACCACCAGTTTATTATTATATAAATAAAACTTATAATCGCATTGACTTTATTTATCAGGTAGTAAGCAAAATATGTCTCTTATGTAGGTAAATAAAATAAAGAGTTTCAAATGTCTAACCTCGAACTATTTACTTTATTAATAAATATTATCAAACTTAAATTATCAAAATATGCGGGAATCATGCACAGATCCAGGCCATTGCACAACAATATCATATATTTCCATTTGCGGTCCACATACTATTTGGACATTGATAGAAAACCAGCCTTGAGGAACGTTCGAGGTACGTCGCGACGTACCTTGACTTGACAGTTCGCTTACTTCACTCCGGTTAGGAAATTTTTCCAAGGACGTTTGAGTGGAGTTTATTTTTACGACTAATCATACCAAAACGCGCGTTGGAGGTTGAGTCGAGTCGAGTTAAGCTCGTGTAAACGACTAAAGATACGGGTGTAACTCGAACTAGTGTTCAAGTTTTCAAGTTTGCATTTATGTGAAAAACTTTACATTGTTAGATGCTTTCTTCTTATACGATGATTCTCGTGTGTTTTTAAAATGTGTATTAAGTAGTTTGCCTTCCCAGTTTCGTCCGCATGTACTATACTTTCGATCGCGTGGGTCGAAATCCCTGTACGTCGGTGGGATGAGAGGTAACCTATATTCCTTCTCGGAGTTTAGGCTATAACCATATTAAATTTCGTCACAATCGGTTCAAATCGGTGGTTTCGGCGTGAAACCGTAACAGATATCAATAATATTATTTGCTATGAAATCGCCGTGGTCTTAAGGGTAAGAAGTCCGGTGTTCTCATTTTGCGCGATGCGACTATACCGGTGTTCAAATTCCGCAGACAGGTACCAATTTTTCCAATGAAACACGTACTTGACACATGTTCCCCAAAAATTTCACGGATAACATAATGTAGTAAGAATTAAACTAGAAAAATATTGGTATAATTTGTGTAATTACTGATGGTAGACCGAATTATAAGGCCGCACGGGATATACCACTAACGGCTTATTTCTGCAGCTAATCGCTCAAGCATTCTGGTACCCTTTAAGGTGTTTTTTTTTGGACTAAAGTTCCTTATGGGACGATGCGGAGGGGTACCCTAGCCGGGAAAAAACGTCCGTAGCGTAAGATTTTTATTAGTAATGCACACAGTGTACGACTTAACTTTGTAATAACGTACAAAAAATAGCATAAGTATTCTTTTATCATTCATTGACCACGATCTCAGAGCGTTCGTTTGCGCAATACACTAACTCTTATGCAAACAACCGTGAATGAAGTGTACCACAATAAGTTCGCACGTTACCGAATGACCGTGGGTTGTTGCGAAACCTCCAGTTTTATTTTCTTTATACCTCGAATAGAACTTAAAATTAATATTTTTATAATAAGGAACTTCGTTCCTATCCGGTGTCCTACGACACCACACATCTTTTTTATTGCCCTTGTAGGCCGACGAGAATACGGCCCACCTGATGGTGAGTGGTTACCCTCACCCATGGACTTCAGCAACGCCAGATGCAGAGCCAAGCCGCTGCCTACCGTTAATATGGTTGGGATAGCTGTTATACTATACAATCAAGATTTTGACTCTTTGTCTCAAGGTCGGTGGCGGTATTCACGATGTCCACGGGTTGCTGTAACTATTAACACAAATGCCAAAAGTGCCAAGTGCAAAATCCGTGCTTGTTCACGCAATTATGTAATAAAAAAATAAAAAAACATGTGTGCAGTATTTTTTTATTGCCTAGATGGGTGGACGAGCTCACAGCCCACCTGGTGTTAAGTGGTTACTGGAGCCCATAGACATCTACAACGTAAATGCGCCACCCACCTTGAAATATAAGTTTTAAGATCTCAGTATAGTTACAACGGCTGCCTACCCTTCAGACCGAAACGCATTACTGCTTCACGGGAGAAATAGGCAGGGCAGTTCGCATGTGACAGAAGCGAAGTCGAACGAATATCCATTGGTAGTACACAATATATCTAATTCTATGATAGAAGTGTATCCACATTTTCTCGTAGGTTAAATTTGTAGATGTTTTGTATTTGTGTCTCTGCCTTGTGACAGATTCCCCTCACCAGATTATCTTAAGCTATCAATGCGGCATTGAAATGTTCAAATTGAAATTGGTTCAAACTTGTTACAGACATGACTAACTTGCAGATTAAAGCAGATTAAATGATTGCAATTTGATGATTGAAATTTTAATGTGAATTGAGACCTCAAAAAGAAGACAGGGAAGGTCTTATATTTCTACAATTAAGCAGTATGTCGTTGTTTGTAGCGTAAGCTTTCGTATATAAGTTAGTAGTATTCGAATAAATGAATTTCTGACCTCTTTCTAACTAACGCACCGAGATTTCTAAGCAGACGCATAAATAAAGTCATGGCGGGCAGCCAGAGAACTTGTTGTTTTGCCGAATTAATATATCGTCGGCGTCCACAGTCGAGTTGGCAAACAAATTGAAAAACCATTACAGTTCCTCGGGGTTTGTTTTTTGAAAATCGTGAATTATTTGTTCTGTAGAATTACGGTCTTCATTTTTGAAAGTACGTTAGTTTTGAAAATGGCGATAGTTTGAAAAGCACATTTGTTCTAAGATAAATGTTTCTGGTGAGTTCCATAGCAAAACTACGGGAACGTAATGTGTATGGTTAAAGAAAACTAGGAGCGTAGACAGCAAGGAATATACAAAAACGAAGGGACCCGCCCTGACTTTAAGCCGGTGAATAGATAAGAAGCTTTAATATTGCATTTCACGCTTCATGCTTCAAAAGTGACGAAGTTGCAACATACATTTTGAGCCCCTAATTCACCCTCGTAGGAGTAAATTTACAAAAAAAGTCGATATACCAGTACATTGCCAGTACATTAATTTCTAAATAGAATCATATATGAAATGTATTGTTTGCTACTTTGAAAATGACAGATTTTCCTAAAACCGTTCATTGCTTTATTTATGATCTTGGGGTTAAATTGGCAAAAATCCTTCCATAGTGGATATTACAATATAAAAGGCATTTAGTTGCCAAAATTTTTAGTTTATAGTCCCAGCGGCTTGGGCTTTGCCTTGGTAAAACAGTAATCAACCGAGTAATTGCTTCTTAACGCGAGAACGAATAATTATATAATGTATATGTTGCAGAATGTGTCGATATCTTCATAATTTTTCTGAAATTGTGGGCGCACGGTGGGTAATCGTGCAAAGTTTGCGTAGCACGAATATGACAGCTCCGAGACGTCTTCATTTTTCCTAAGTCAGGCAACGAATGTCATTGGTCATGGCCCTGAAACTGCGATACTTTAAACAACCTTTTTTTGTATGGAAACTAGCGACATCTTGTAGCGTATGTCCCTAAGCTTATATGATGTTAATTTCATTATAATTTAACTAAACACAGAAAATAAAAAAATAAAAAATCATCCACCACCATCATTCCACAAACTACTTTGTGTTTAAGTATTTACAGGTACTTCTATTGGTATATTTTTCTTTAGTTTGACCATTGACTAATTAAAAGGAACGTAGAGCCAAAACTTGGGCATAAAGTTCGTAGCTATTCGTACGAAAAGTGATATGCATTAAAATGAAATAAAATGGAATAAATAATGAAATAGAGTGAAATGATATGAGATAAGTGTATGGTTAATGAAAAATTCGGTGTTAGATGAAATGAAATGAAATTTTTAAAGTTCAATTAATGTTTCGGTAAAACCGGATGATAACTTTTATTCAGCAATTTCGTATCATTTTCTCATAATTGTGTACCTAGATTCCAAACGGTTAATGATTTGGGAACCCTCCCTACGTACTATACATAACCCACCAATAAACAAAGCATCCCCGTAGATTTAGAGATTCCTGACCGCCCACAAGATTATGGACTGAGCTCACTAGCCACCATTTTTAATACATCAATGCTAGCCACACACAATTTTGTCCGATTAGGTTCAGAGCAAACTAACATTATCAAGTTATATTGATATGTACCAGTAGTTTTAATATCTTATGATATATATATATATATATGTCGGCGGCGTCGCCAGGGATGGCTAAGCGGTAGTTTTGACATCACTCGTATTCGATTGAACTCAGTTTAGTCAATAAAACTTTTCAATAATAGTTAGTGAAACTCAACACACACAACTTTCACAATGACAGGATAAACCGACAGTTTCGTTGCACATACCGACAGACCGACTGACTGACTGACTGACCGTCAGAGACTCACTGCTGAGACGGACGGAATCACTGTCTGACACGAATGCCACGACTCTGTCCACGTACCGCCATTTTATAACTGTGGCGTTACGGAGTCTACCCTTCATTTTGTGATATTTATCAAAACAACATTTCATCATTTAAAATAATAATCAAAACCACCGTCTTAATATTACTAAAAGTCGTCAACCACGACACGGCCATTCTGTCACTTTGACGTTTGTGTATCGTTGATATTCCGAACTATTGACCCGGATGCGACACGGCCATCCTGTGTTACACACGTCCTCGTGTGTTAATCTGAAACAAAAGCCAATACCGCACAGTATCATTCACGCTCGGCCATATCTGACCACTCTACTAAACTAAAAGTCTTGTGTCATCACAAATTCTATAACGACATTGAAAGATTACACAAACGAAAATAAGTGATTTACTTCTGCTGCAAGTTCTCCCCGTACAATTCATGAACACAGTAACTAAGTCATCCCTGTGACTACAAGTGTTCAATGATAGTCATCCCTGTGACTACAAGTGTTCAATGATAGTCATCCCTGTGACTACAAGTGTTCAATGATAGTCATCCCTGTGACTACAAGTGTTCAAAGTGTTCAATGATAGTCATCCCTGTGACTACAAGTGTTCAATGATAGTCATCCCTGTGACTACAAGTGTTCAATGATAGTCATCCCTGTGACTACAAGTGTTCAATGATAGTCATCCCTGTGACTACAAGTGTTCAATGATAGTCATCCCTGTGACTACAAGTGTTCAATGATAGTCATCCCTGTGACTACAAGTGTTCAATGATAGTCATCCCTGTGACTACAAGTGTTCAATGATAGTCATCCCTGTGACTACAAGTGTTCAATGATAGTCATCCCTGTGACTGCAAGTGTTCAATGATAGTCATCCCTGTGACTGCAAGTGTTCAATGATAGTCATCCCTGTGACTGCAAGTGTTCAATGATAGTCATCCCTGTGACTGCAAGTGTTCAATGATAGTCATCCTTGTGACTGCAAGTGTTCAATGATAGTCATCCCTGTGACTGCAATCAACAGTCCTTTTATGAGAACCATCGCATATAGATTTCTCGACAAGAGAACATTCGGCACCAAAATCCAAATAAAAATAATACGACTCACCAGATTGCTCTCATTTACCAAAAATACTCGATATTACACAGCTACCGGCATGTCGCTCCGCTCGGCCGGTGAATACTTGACCCATCGAGCGCCGACAGACGGCGCTTGCGTCCCATATCTCGTATTGGCTGCAGCAATCACGTGTTGATTGCGACACGGTCTTCCTGGCTGTACACGTCCTCGTGTGATGGTTAAGCTACAATCAAAAACATCCACGAGAACACTTGTTCCGCTCGATCACTCCTGACTACACTTTAAGACTTATCGGAAAATTTAAAGTCATCAAAGCTTTAAACTGTTTTAATACCATTTTAACCAAATAAAACAATAGGGTATACAAAGTTCATTATTCAGCAGCCAGACTGCGTACCACAGTCGTTCATCAAACTTCAAATTTACTCGGTACAAATCAGGCATAGCTTACAGGAACTCAGATCAAAGAAAACTTCCGAGTAAAAATATCTAACGCCACGGCTTTCCAGCCGACCAGCAATCGCAATTGCCCTCATGATGCGCATCCACAGCGTGGATCGCCCGTGTGCATCACCCGCTGACTACACACGATGGTCTTTACAGACCCCGACCTCCGCCAGAGCCAAACGCGCACCGCGCACCCACGGACTACTTAAGTTGCCTCAAGAGACAACCGATTTCTACCGGGCTACGACTACGTAATAGCTACTGGTACGGTCGAACACAATACGACCGATAGACTATCCTTACTCGAGTTTTCACCACAATTTAAGCTTGCTCTTCATCATCATCATTTACATCAACCTCGACTGGTATGTGTCATGCTGGCATTTTTCTTAGCCTATCATGTGGGTATTTGTAAGTACGTTTTGAATTTAAAGCTTTCAATGTGCAACGGTCACCATCCAATACTTCAACTACTTTAAACGGCCCTTTAAACTTCGGATCTAATTTCGTTTGATTACGCTCTTCGTTTTAATGTGTGGACGAGCTCACAGCCCACCTGGTGTTAAGTAGTTACTGGAACCCATAGACATCCACAACGTAAACGCACCACATACCTTGAGATAGAAGTTCTAAGGTCTCAGTATAGTTACAACCGCTGCCCCACCCTTCAAACCGAAATACACCACTGCTTCACGGCAGAAATAGGCAGGGTGATGGTACCCGTGCGGTCGATGGCACTATACGGAGCACCCGTCTGGTGCCACGTCCTTACCCACGAGAACGTCGCCGCGCTGCGACGCCGGCAGCGCGCGATCGCAGTCAGAGTTATTCAAGGATACCTCACAGTCTCCTACGAGGCGGCGCGCCCTAGCGCAAGTGTAGCCGGAGCGCGGGGGCTCCAATCTCGGCAGTCCGTGCTAGAGGCGTGGTGTCGTCGTTTGGCGGACCCGTCGGCCGGCCTCCGTACCGTTGAGGCGATCTGCCCGGTTCTCGCAGACTGGGTAGGCCGCGACCGCGGAAGACTCACCTCCGGCTACCTGTGCAGACTCACAAGACATTTTACCACCACGCAAACTTTTTACCACAGCAAATCTTACCAGCCACCACGCAAACTACAATTTTGCGGGTTCCACCTCTCCTACACGATGTTACTCCCACACTGCGGAAGCCAACCGCAAACACTTGTCAAGCACGCACAAGCACGCACTTCACCAGAAAAACTTGCATCCGCCAGCGGGACCCGAACACCGCCGCGTCGCCAGACACGAACGCACCGGACGTCTTATCTTACAGGTCACGACGACTTCAGATGTGTCAATTTTTCTTCCCCACGGAAACTTGCTTGCTTTCTTGTTTGCTTGCTTGCTGGAGCCCGAAGTCATCGAACGTGTAATGTTATTGGTATTGAATCTAGTAGATTCTAAAATTTCAGCGACAATTCACAGTCTCATGTCCTGGTTTACTGCACTAGTGCCATGTAACTCTAGCAGAAGTCAGCCGCTTAAAATTAATTCTTGTCGGAACTACCCACTCGTCATGACAGATCCATTATTGCGATCGAAGTTTCACCTGAGACTTGCACTTGCCTTAATTTCTTGCAATAGCTTGTTACGTGTCGTATTTCCGCTAGTAAATGCCATCTGATAAATCGAGAGTCAACTGGGCAACATGAGCCAGAACGTAAGATGTGACGATTTCTTCGTGGCTCAGATCTTCCATCGAGGTAATAGAGACGTTATTACACGACTTACGTATGCTGCATTCACGCTCTTGTGGCGTACCACTACTAGTATTCTGATCTGCATCATGTTTTTTTTTGCTGTACTTCGAACATGTTCAAACACGTCACGCCAGTGAGAGTAGAGTCCTGATCTCACTTCTGATGTCGGCGGCGGCGCCAGGGATGGCTGAGCGGTAGTTTTGTCATCACTCGTATTCGATTGAACTCAGTTTAGTCAATAAAACTTTTCAATAATAGTTAGTGAAACTCAACACACACAACTTTCACAATGACAGGATAAACCGACAGTTTCGTTGCACATACCGACAGACCGACTGACTGACTGACTGACCGTCAGAGACTCACTGCTGAGACGGACGGAATCACTGTCTGACACGAATGCCACGACTCTGTCCACGTACCGCCATTTTATAACTGTGGCGTTACGGAGTCTACCCTTCATTTTGTGATATTTATCAAAACAACATTTCATTATTTAAAATAATAATCAAAACCACCGTCTTAATATTACTAAAAGTCGTCAACCACGACACGGCCATTCTGTCACTTTGACGTTTGTGTATCGTTGATATTCCGAACTATTGACCCGGATGCGACATATATATATTTTATAAGTCGTCGTGGCCTAAAGGATAAGACGTCGTGCATTCGTATGAAGCGATGCACCGGTGTTCGAATCCCGCAGGCGAGTACCAATTTTTCTAATGAAATAAGTACTCAATAAATGTTCACGATTGACTTCCACGGTGAAGGAATAACATCGTGTAATAAAAATCAAACCCGCAAAATTATAATTTGCGTAATCACTGGTGGTAGGATCTCTTGGGAGTCCGCACGGGTAGGTACCACCACCCCGCCTATTTCCGCCGTGAAGCAGTAATGCGTTTCGGTTCGAAGGGTGGGGTAGCCGTCGTAACTATACTGAGACCTTACAACTTATATCTCGAGGTGGGTGGCGCATTTACGTTGTAGATGTCTATGGGCTCCAGTAACTACTTAACATCAGGTGGGCTGTGAGCTCGTCCATCCATCTAAGCAATAAAAAAAAAAAAAAAAATTATTTCTTCTGTGCGTGTGTTTGTCACTAAACTCCTCCTAAACGGCTGGACCGATTTAAATGATTTTTTAGTATGCGTTTGGGTGGTGCCCTGGATGGCTTAGATTTATAAATCAGTCCGGTCCAGTCGGTATCTAGGCTATTTGTCTTTTCTAGAAATAATTTATATGGCAAAACAACGTTTGCCGGGTCAGCTAGTATCGTATAAAATGCCTGACAAAAATCGCGTTAACGATAGTTTGACGGTAGCTTTGCTATATATTATACAAGTCCTAAACAACAAACCTCCGACCGTCATCGAGGGCTGTACAAAGATAGCAATATCTTACCTCGTCATCTCCTTTTTTTTTCTACCTAAGCTTATGGTCTTTAGAGACCATTTCAACGTAACCTTAACAAGTAGGTGAGCTCACAGGGCTCAAACCTGACGTTGCTAACACTAACCCTAGCAAGAACAGTGCTTCGCTGAATCTACCACTGGATTGGAAACGCAACCTACTGAGAAGATCCGGCGAGATCAGTGGGCTTCGTCTTCTTATGAGATGTGTGAAGCATCACCGACTAACTACGTTATAACATTTCTAGAGAAGCCTCATATTATTTTAATGTATCACACGTGCTCATCTTGCCTCTCAAGAAAATATATGAATAATATCTAATAATAAAGATTTGCAAGGACGTTGTATGCATAGGACTTGTGTTGCAGTGAAAAATACACTTGTCAAACTGTCAACTGAACTGATGTACTGGGCACGCTCCGGGATACCGGACACACACTGACACGAAGGCTCGACAATGTATTATTAATTATTTATTTTCTTATTTTTCTAGAGGAATAGGTAGACCTAAGAAGAAATGGATGGATTGCGTGAAAGACGATAATAATATGTGTAAGAGCGGAGTGATCGAAGAAATGGTATATGATAGAGGAGTATGGAAGGAGAAAACATGTTACGCCGACCCCGGTGATTAGGAGAAGGGTAGGAGAATGATGATTATGATGATGATGATTTATTTATTTATTACATAATTTTCTTATAGAGTTGCCTTGGCATTGTCATCGTCAGTGTTTCAATACCGATTCTAATTTCCTTATAAGGAACTGAAAGTTGTGTACATTTTTTTTAGTTATAATTCTTACTATCGTGTTGTCGTTCGATGGTTAAACTTACATTATTCATATACCTACAGATATTTGTTCAAATGGTATATAATCTATACGTATAAATAAAATAGGAGTGTCTGTTTGTAATATTGAAATAGCCGCTTTTTACTACAAGCATATGATATATATACGGTACATACACCAAAATAACATTTTTTACAATTTGTCTGTCTGGCAAATCGCTGGAACGGCTGGACCGATTTTGACGAGACTTTCACTGTTAGGTAGCTGATGACATAAGGAGTAACTTAGGCTACTTTTTTTCGACTAGCTTCGCCCCGTGGCGTCGCCCGCGGTACGAGAATAACCACGGATAGGTAGCATCGCGGGACTCCGCTATCAATAATAAAATTAAATGTTTGCGAAGCGAAGCGAGGGCGGGTCGCTAGTTATTAATATTTATAAATTGCATTTGTGAATATTCGTTTAGTTTTAAATATAACTCATGTGAATATTTCATGCAGCTGTGAACATTCAACATTAAGAATCTGAAGTTTAAGATGATAGCTGTGGACATACAAGAGGTCCTACCACCAGTAATTACGCAAATTATAATTTTGTGTAACGTGTTAATTAAATAAAATTTTGTGGATGTTTTCTATACATTAATGGCTATATGACTATGTCGTCTGTGTGTATTCAAGTAGATGTGGATCCACGTAGCGGCTCGCTTGTATTCTGCACGTGACAGCACACAGACGTGCTGGATAGGTGATATTTTTCTAAAACCCCGCCCGGCGCCTGCTGCCCACTCAATTGAAGACATTGACGGCTACCGCGGCGAATACTATTACACTTCTTCCACATAGTGAACATTATAACAATGATGTATTAGTAACTTTTTTACTTTTGGTAATTGATTGATAAATCAAATAAGTAATTTCACCAAAGAACTCTTCCGAGAAATTGGTACCTAGATAACAATTTTCTAAACTTAATTCTGTGATCTACCGATTAGTCTGTATGTTGATTTGGGGACAGTGTTATGTAAATAGTAAAAAAAATAATGTAAGTTATATTGTGATATGATGATATTATTATTATTAATACTTTATTTCAGTTTTTTTTTTAAACCAAAATCATATGATAAATGATGTTACTTTGTGTACACACATATGTTAAATGAGATACCTATAAAGTTTAGAAATAGTCTATTTTATAATGAGTAAAGTTTTCAAATTATAGTATAGTTTCGTCTCACTCGCGACTCCGTCCGCGTGGAATAGTTACTTTGGCATAACGCTAAATGTTACTCCCACTTCATTTACCTAGAAAGTGACAATATTTTGAAACATGCTTTATCGTTGCTATACTTCTATTGGTCTTACCGTGATATTATGTAATAAAGGGGCTATCTAACACTGAAAGAATTTTTCAAATCGGACCAGTAGCGTTAATCTCAGGAATGAGATTAGCGCGTTCAAACAAATAAACTCTTCAGCTTTATAATATTAATATAGATTAAATAATGTGGTTTATTATATTTTTACAACAATTTTTTTTGTATGAATTTATTGCTTTTACGTGGTGGGCATTGATGCGCCACTCATTCGGACTCAACTTCTAAATGAAGAAAATATCAAAACTCAAAGCTTCCATGACTTCAACGGTAGCCCAACTCACTGAGACCAGATAAATATAGATTTTGAATCGTATAAAAATGTGTATTTCGAGCGTACGCTTATTAGTTTTTGAGGCATAATTAAATGTCCAAATAAGTGGTCTAATTACTCCCTTGCTATACAAATTATTGCCACATATTAAACAGGTTTTCCTAGGATAGAAGTCAGGGAATATTGTTACTGTATACCTCATAAAAAAGCCATGTATATTATTATACTAGTGTTAAGAATTCTTGTACGTGTTTGTATTTTAAGAGGCTTGAATAAATATTATTATTATTATTAGCTACTGCGGTTAGATTTCGTTCGAATTCAGAGGAAAAGTGTTTTTATTTCTAAAGCATGATGGCGATTGTGTCAGGGGCAAGTGCCAAACACGTATTCGCAGTTTCGCGCTCATGCGGTCACGTAGCGGCGGCGCGCTGCTGGAAATTCATTTCGTATGAAAACTCTACCTTGTACGTAAGGTACGTACATCTGTCACTTGAATACGATAAGAGGATAAGACCGAAAATAAATTTTTGAAAATAATGTTTTTTTCAATTTTAAAGCTTTCCTTTTTTTGATGAAAACCTTACCTTGTACGTAAGGTACGTACATCTGTCACCTGAATACGATAAGAGGATAAGACCGAAAATAAAATTTTGAAAATAATGTTATTTTTAATTTTGAAGCTTTCCTTTTTTTTTGATGAAAACTCTATCTTGTTCGTAAGGTACGTACATCTTTCACCTGAATACGATAAGAGGATAAGACTGAAAATAAATTTATGAACATAACGTTGTTTCAATTTTAAAGCTTTCTTTTTTTTATGAAAACACTACCTTGTACGTAAGCTACGTACATCTGTCGCCTGAATACGATAAGAAGATAAGACCGAAAATAAATTTATGAAAATAATGTTAATTCAATTTTAAAGCTTTCTTTTTTTTATGAAAACACTACCTTGTACGTAAGCTACGTACATCTGTCGCCTGAATACGATAAGAAGATAAGACCGAAAATAAATTTATGAAAATAATGTTGTTTCAATTTTAAAGCTTTCTTTTTTTTTGATGAAAACACTACCTTTGTACGTAAGGTATGTACATCTGTCGCTTGAATACGATAAGGGGATAAGACCGAAAATAAATTTATGAAAATAATGTTATTTCAATTTTAAAGCTTTCTTTTTTTTGGATGAAAACACTACCTTGTACGTAAGGTAAGTACAGTACCAGACAATAAATATTGCACATCGATATGTAGAAAGAGACAGTCGTCTAATTTTGTTTTTGTTGTACGGCATTACCTGTGTACGACGAAACACTAACGATCCGGTATTTATGGAGACTAAAATGTCAATTAAGTAATATGCAACAGATATAACGAATCTACGAAGCAAAAATTAACCGTCTCTTTCCCACGGTCGATGTGCCATATTTTTCGCCGGGTACTGTACATTTGTCCCCTGAATACGATAAGAGGATAAGATTGAAAATAAATTTATGAACATAACGTTGTTTCAATTTTAAAGCTTTCCTTTTTTGGATGAAAACACTACCTTGTACGTAAGGTACGTACATCTGTCACCTGAATACGATAAGAGGATAAGACCGAAAATAAATTTATGAAAATAATGTTCTTTCAATTTTAAAGCTTTCTTTTTTTTGATGAAAACACTACCTTTGTACGTAAGGTACGTACATCTGTCGCCTGAATACGATAAGAGGATAAGACCGAAGAGAAAATTTTGAAAATAATGTTTTTTCAATTTTAAGGTTTGCTTTTTTACGTAGATTAGGTAATAAGTTTACAACTCATTAGCTTTTAAGTACGGAAGTCCATGCAGATCACGAATGCTGACATTTTTGAGATACGTGGTAGAAATCTGAATTAAATTAAATAACGGCTGACCCCACCTTCAGGCTGAACGCAGGATTGCTTGGCGGCAGAACTGGGCAGGATCGCGTTACCCACCCTTGCTGGCTAACAATAAGTTCTATCGCGAGTAACTGCCAGTTAGTGATCACAGTATTTTGGTATGATACTCAGAAAATGAAGCTGCTCAATCTACGACAGGGTAAGAATTAGATAAAAATAAGTAACAGAGATACCACATCGTGATATATAAAAGTAGAATCGTATTATTCTAGACAGTTTAGATTGTCGTGGCGTAAATTGACCGTTACCGAGAGACTATGACCAGACCTCAGGTAGGCCTTGAGCTTGTTCACACATCTAAACAACAACAAAAAAAACTACATGTCAAAAATATTCAATTTTCATATTTCATTCAATTTTCGTTTTCCTTTAGTGATTTTAACGTAAATGCATAAATTTGACGTTTGATTTTTTACTGAAACGTCAGATTTGTACATTTTTTTTATTTACGTATATTTTAGTGTAATAGTTTCTTAATAATAACAAAGTCTCAAAAATTGTCTTTAGGCGGCCGCGGCTATTTAAATCGTAATAGCCCTTGTTACCACCATTGAACGCTTAGATGTGTTAGGAACGTTATATTTATTAACGTATTTAAATAAACGACCTAAAACATTATTGTAAATAGGTTGCTGATTCCATTTCTACACTATAGTCATGAAACTGTTAGGATCATTTTATTTAAATTGCAGTACTATAAACAGACGTAAAATTAATAACAAACTCTGTCGAAAATAACAAAGACTATCGAAGTATGATTAAAATATATTTTATTTAGAGCCAATCCTCACGCCCATCATTTGTGTAAATATTATTATTAAAGTAGTCAAACTATTAACTTGTAGAATAATTTATGACTTAAACACTACTTTCATGACTATAATAAACTGCTGTTCACTTCTGCTCTGTCAAAAAACGCGGGGCGACCGCACATAAAGATGGCGGATTTTGTCACGGATTGAGCGGAGTTATAAACAATTATAATTTGAGGGCGGAACCAGAACGATCTAGCAGAGTGTATCGGATAAGGCAATTTATGAATTTTAAGTAAAGCGAAGATTGTGAAATTGTAGTAATAAAAGGAAGTATAACCAAAGAGTGTTTGAATTTTTCAGCGAAAGCCAAAATATTGGACAAATACTTGTTTGGGAATCTTTTGACGTGACAACGTCTTATAATTCGATTTAGCCGGCTGCACGCACGAAAAAACATGACTCATGCGGCGTTACCTCGCTCTGAGGCGTGTTTTCTTATGACGTTGTCACGTTCCACTATTGTCAGTAAACCGACTTTACAGACAACCGATTTTTTTTATTATTATTATAATCTTCCACCTATTGTCCTCCACTCGTTCACGTATTTCATTATTAGTAAAATAAACACGCTGTGTGAAATGCACAACGTAAACACACAAGTGTATCGTAGTTAACAAAACGTAATACAGGGTGGTTTAATTCTCATGCAACGAAATGACAAATGTAGCTAAACAGTCGCCCGGAGCTCGCGTGAGTCCTCCGCTACTCGACGACAACCGGTGTTCACAATATTTATATCGGTCATATGAATTTATAAGCGAACAGAGTCGCAGATATGTTGCAATCGGGGCACGTTTCGTAAGTTCCTTTTTAATACGTACTTATAAGGATGAAATCGTAATAGTAGATATGGAGTAACTGTACTGTGTAACTATACTAAGACCTTAGAACTTATATCTCAAGGTAAGTGGCGGTATTTACGTTGTAGATGTCTATGGGCCGTGAGCTCGTTCACTTAACTAAGCAATAAAAAAAGAGTCTCTCATCAAATTGTTTTATTAATAGCCTTTTTTTTACTTATGCTAGTATCCTCGAGAGGTTATCCTAGATTCACAGAGCGAGTAGGTGAGCTCACGGCGCTCTAACCTGAGGACGTTGTAAGAACAGTGCTTCGCAGAGTCTACCACCTGATCGGAAATGCGACCCTCAGAGAAGGTCCGGCGAGAAACTCAGTGGATTGTGTCTGTGGGGTAATTTAATAGTCTGGTTAATTTAATATCTGGTTCCTTCGTTTAATAGTCTGATTATTTTTAGTCGTAGTTGTCATTATCTGGATGTATTAGTGGAAATATTAATGCACCAATCAAAAGAACATTTATTACGACATGTCTCGTACGTTAATGATTAATCGATGACGTCATCCACAATAATCCCCGAATGGATCCGGACTCTGAATGGTTACTAGCTCACATACGAGCCGTGGTCGCGCCACCCTCGGGCGATAGTTGCTCTCGGAAATTGTTGCGCAGTTGCAACTAGCCTAGAGTAATGAGTTGAAGCGAAAATAGATCATTTACCGTGTCATGTAACATGTTTTACTGCTTATAGTTTTATTCGTTGTGTTGATAACTTGAATTTTTATAATTTACATTATTTATTTTTAGTTAAGTTATTTTGTAAGGGTTTTGTAAGGACTGAAATAAATAGCGTGCATTGAAATATGCTTAGGTATATACTTTATTTCAGAACAATTAATTGCAATAACATATTTAATTTGAATTTTGAACGACACTGTGACATTGACATTCGATTGACAATAACTCAAACATTAGTGAAATTATTTGCTATAACAGAAGCTTGTAGAAAAAATAATTGGATCTATAAATCGGTTTTAAAAGGTTCTAACACTGACTAAAGTAATAAATGATAGTAAATATATTCTTATTATCACATACTAAAATTATCTTATTAAACAATACAAAGTACTAGAGAGTCCGATACAAATAAAAAAAAATAAAAAAAAATGTAGTAGGTATAGACTACACGTTTGAGTGGTGTCGTTGTCATTCCAATCTCAATATTTACCCCACTCACGGAAAATCGAAAAGAAGTCAAACATGAACCGTCAGAAAAATAGGCAGAGTCTCAAACTGAAAGTAAATAAACACTCTCAAAGAAATCGTTCTTAACTCAGAGAGGGATCCGTTAAACTTTGGGAACCACCTGCTCGAACAAACAAACAAACTAAGTGTTGCTATTACGCACTAGATTTGTTAGCGGCGGCTATATTTTAACGCTTGTTACGAATTATTCGAATTTATACAATCGTAAATAAAAAATTTAAGCATTGATAACGTAGAAAGTTGTAAATGTATTTTTTTTTTCTTTTTATTGCTTAGATGGGTGGACGAGCTCACAGCCCACCTGGTGTTAAGTGGTTGCTGAGGTCCCTAGACATCTATAAAGTAAATGTGCCATCAACCTTGAGATGTAAGTTCTAAGGTCTCAGTATAGTTACAACGACTGTCCTACCTTTTAAGCCGAAACGCATAACTGCTTCATGGCAGAAATAGGCAGGGTGGTGGTACCTACCCGTGCGGACTCACAAGACGTCCTACCACCAGTTGCAATTGTCCAAAGCTATTCTATCTACTGACAGGAAGATGATTTTGTTTTTAAATTGAAATGTTAGTTTTCTGGAAATTGAAAATTTAGTTTTCACACAGTTTTGACATTTCGGTGGACTCGCAGACATATATATTTTTTTAAATAGTAAGCTTTCTCGCGCGAAAAATCTCCAGTCAATAATTTATTTTCAAGGATTTATTTATAGAATCTCAAATTCCTATGTAAATATGTCTTATTTCTATCTATTAGACCGTAGAGGGAAATTTATTCAAGACTTGATTTTTTATTAAGGTTACCTTAATAACCTAAATACCCGAACTTTGACGTATTGGGCAAGCGAGGTATGCTGGAGTTGAATAACATTGTCTGAACCTTATTAGGAACAGAGCGTGTACTCTGCCTCACACACAGTGACGTCACTAAGTTTTCAGATCCAATCAGAATCAGTGCGGGCATTTTCCGATAGGCGTTTGATATGTGGCATAAAACATTTTTGAAAACTCACAAAAGGTGCGCATATTCGAATATTTACGTCAGCTTTTATAGAAATCTCGTGCGTGCCACTGCGTAGGGACACCCGCACGGTGCTTCTCAAACTTGGGAAAACTCTAAGTTTCCACGCAGAAGGCGTAAACAGCGAGTTGAGAATTTTGAAGAATTTACGACACATCCGAATATATTTTCAGCTCGTGTTCGAAGTTATTGCAAATTAGAATACCGTTTATGAATTCACCTAAAGGGTTTATTTGTTTTGATGTTGTTTTTGAAGGCACGTTATGGAATATTTTAATCAGAAAGAAACTGTATTTGTAATTCAGTTTGAAATGTTACTGGATTTGGGGGGGTTGAATAATTTAAGTAATTTACCACATGATTTAGGTAGAATTAACAGTGATGGCCGACATTGTCATTTTCGTCAATGACTCCGTCGTTCAGACGTCCATTGGTTGACAGCGGGTCTGGTAGACCGTGGTCACTCCTCCTACTTCTCCTGAGTTCCGGTTACAAGAGAGTGCACGTCAAAAAAGTGCACGCCAATTATTAGTGGGCTATTTATACCACCATAGTCCATGCTAGGTGAACCCTTAGGCTGGTGGTACATACCCAGCGCGATACCTTTTTTTTTTTTTTTTTTCCACAGGAGAAAATCGCCGTATCCCCACCCGCGCGGCAGGTGGGGTATGTGGGAGTTGAACCTCACTAAAAACTCCTGCCGCTCACAACCGGCGCCCTACCTCGGACCGGGCCGGAGCCCAGTCGGGGCTATTGAAACGGCGGGACAGGGTTGACGCAGAGCACATTACATCCATCCCACCGTCCCATGGACGCCGGACCGGTGGCCGCCAGCGACACGACCACCGGTTCCCTCGTTCAGCGGGCCGAGAGCCCGCTTTGATGGCGCCGCGTTACACCTTCCCCCAGAGCGGTCGGGGGAACGCGGTCTACCATCACCCGGTTTCCTATTGCGGGTGAGCGTGCAAAGCACGCCACCCCACGTCTGAGTCTCTCCCCGCACAAAACGGGTGGGACCCCTAGCTCTTAGGGGGCCAGGTCACGGATACGACCCCGGTCCCGACCCCCTGCTCGGCAGCGGCGGGTTTCTGCGTAGTGAGGAGAGCTTTCCCTCACTCGCCACGCCGCCTCCTTCTGCGAGATGGTGCACTCGCAGAAGTCGAGCATAGCCTTCCATGACTCATCGCTGCCAAGCATCGACGCCACGACGCCAGGCAGCGACAAGTCAGGTCCTATCTTTGCGACCAGAACACGGCGCTGCACCTCCCACGCGGGGCAGACAGCGAGCGTATGCTCCGCCGTGTCCAGGTCGTGTCCACAATGGTGACACCTCGTCGTCGGCTCAGCCCCTATCCGGCGCAGGTTCTTCCCGAAGCATCCGTGCCCGGTCAGCACCTGCACCAGACGAAAGGTGAGACGTTCTTCGCCACGATTCACCCAGTCATCAAAGACCGGGTAAACCGCCTCGACGGTCCGTAGCCCCCACGTGGGGTTGGCCAATCGCCTCGACCACGACTCGAGCACGGACCGCCGAGAATGGGCCTTCCGCGCCCGCAGCTCACTTTCGGGGAGACGCGCCACGCCCCGAGCACGAAGCTCGCTGCGCCACCGATAGTCGGCAGCGAGCGACTCCGCCTCCAGC
Organism: Bombyx mandarina; assembly: GCF_030267445.1. Lineage (NCBI taxonomy): Eukaryota > Metazoa > Arthropoda > Insecta > Lepidoptera > Bombycidae > Bombyx > Bombyx mandarina. Next base: position 2,100,653 of record NC_143228.1, on the reverse strand, counting down.
TCCCATGGCGGCGTCCCCGCCAAAACACACGCCGCCTCGAAGGAGACGGTGCGATATCGGCGGATGACCCTGATGGCAACGGTGCGCTGCGGCCGGCGCAGGAACCGAGCCATAGTGGCCCGGTTGCGCGGCTCAGCCCACACAGGTACACCGTACAGGGCCATCGATCGCACCACCCCCGCGTAGAGGCGGCGCACAACCTGATCCGGTCCCCCAATATTCGGGAGCAGCCGGCTCAAAGAACCGGCCGTCCTCATCAATCGGGGGACCAGCTCCGCAAAGTGAGCACGAAAAGCCCACCGGCTGTCCAACACGAGGCCGAGGTACTTCAACTGCACCCCGACCCCTATCCGGACGCCTCCAACCACGATGTGGGTGTCAACGGGTGGCGCCCTCCGCGGCCCGTGAAACCACAGAGCCTCGGATTTACTGAGCGCCACGTCGAGACCCAGCCTCCTTATCCTTCCGACGACGAGGGCCACTCCCGCTGTGGCGAGACGGGCAGACTCCCTATAATCATCCCCCCGGGCCACGACCAACGTGTCGTCCGCGTAACAAATAACGCGGAGGCCCGGGAGGAGGGCGCCCCTCAGCACCCAGTCGTACCCGATATTCCACAAGAGGGGGCCGAGAACCGACCCCTGCGGAACACCACGCACGACCGGAAAACGATGAAGGGTCCCACAGTACCCGGTAAGCGCGATACCTTGCAGGAGATTCGACTACAGATTTATTAATTGCATTAATTTAGTAAATATAAGATCAAAGTGTGTTTCCAACGTTCAAATATATAGACTCTAATTTTAGGTTACAAATTCCTATTAGTAATTGATTGATTAACTGTTATTTATTTTCTTTTTAATTTATTTACGACTTCGATGAAGGAGCTTACTTTTCACGTTTTGAATTAATTAGCTGAGCCTCTAGACTAGTCTAGACCCATCACCACTTTGAGGCTCGAGGTTATAGTTTCAAATATCTTGTTTAATAGTTCTCTCACTTTTAAAAGCCAAAAGCATGAGAAGGAGAACGCCGAATTGATGACATAAATAAGCTACATAATAAGTTACTCGTTATTAAATCAAATGGTAAAATTTTTGATACGATTTTATTAAGAGTTAATTTTAGTACAGCGATTTTATTAGTATCGACATCTATACATAACTTAAGGCTTAGGCAGTCAAATTAGATTTATTCGTGATGAGTCTTGTGTCACCTTGATTCATTGTTTAATCTTGCTTTTTGTTTCTCCACACCCGCTATACTTGCTGCTTTATTTATACAGTCTAGCTGAGATTAAAACAAAATAATAAAAAACACAACCGTCGTTTTTAACATGTAATTTTTGCATAATTATTACATAACGAGTGGACGACGTATGCTAAAAGGACGCTGGAAAAAAGTCCGAAAAAAAAAATCTACATGCACGCGACAACCCGCAGAATCCCCGAGATGTCGGTAAACAAAATTTTAGAACGTAAAGGGAAGAGTACAGAGTGCCCCTTGTTTGCCTTGCTAATTGAATTCATTGTAATCGTTCTAAATGATGTTTGGAGTGGGACGTTATGTGCGCATTCATTACATTCTGATTCAAACGCTTCTGCATTGGATTGTGCGACTAATGGATCTGTAATTCCCTTGAGGTTTTATGGCAGACTCATCAGAGGAAATAACAGTCTGAGCTTTTTTTAGTTATTTTTTTCTGGTGCCGGATACTTGAATAAATTGGACGTAGCGCCGATCGACTCGTTATAAAACGATATTGGAGTCAAGTAAATAACTTACCGTTTACCGTAAATGTGTATGAGTTACGTGAAGTATTATAGTGAGTGTTCATCACAGTCATTCAGTCTGTACGTATTGTTGTAGATACGTGGATGGAATTTGAATTGAAATCAGCGTGTCGAGCCTGTCACAAAAATATAGTTTTTTCAATTTTCTAGTGCAATCATCTATATTCTATACTAGCGACCCGCCCTCGCTTCGCTTCGGAAACATTAAAACACATATGAAACCAAAAAAATAAAATAAAAAAATATAAAAAAAAAGTAGCCTATTTTCATCAGGGACAATGTCGGCTTCTAATGGAAAAGAATTTTTCAAATCGGTCCAGTAGTTTCGGAGCCTATTCGAAACAAACAAACAAACAAATCTTTCCTCTTTATAATATTAGTATAGACTAATATTATAAAAGAGGAAAGACTAATATTAAGAAGAATATTAAGAAGAATAATAAATAAAATTAGTATAGACTAATATTATAAAGAGGAAAGATTTGTTTTTTTGTTTCTATCGAATAGGCTTTGAAACTACTGAACCGATATGAAAAATTCTTTCACTGTTTTGAAGCTACACTATTCCCGAGTGACATAGGCTATAATCTTTTTTGAAAAAAATTAGGGATCTTTACTAAAACTCCAATAATGTAACCCAAGGTGTAAAAAAAACTACTTAAAATATTCTTTACATCGCGTGCCCTTGCGAAAACTATTGATGATAGAATAAAATAATGTACTACGACTTTGTAGAACTCATTTTTATTTACAAAAAAGGTCGCGACAGCATAATAATATGTCTAACTATTATAGTTATCCCGCAATAAGTGTTCTTTTATTTCAAAGAATAAAACAACGTCAAATATCGTTGAAATTTTTAAGACCTGAGCGGAGCCGGAGCGGGCCGTTAGTTTTTAATATAGTAACTACCACAAAACACCACCAAATAAGCCCGAAAGTCTAAAAACTATGTAAAAAATAACAGCCAATAATATTCAACCAAATATTCAACCACCCTGCCTATTTCTACCGTGAAGCAGTAATGCGTTTCGGTTTGAAGGGTGAGGTAGCCGTTGTAACTATACTTGAGACCTTAGAACTTATATCTCAAGGTTGGTGGCGCATTTACGTTGTGAATGTCTATGGGCTCCAGTAACCACTTAACACCAGGTGGGCTGTCAGCTCGTCCAACCATCTAAGCAATAAAAAAAAATTATTCAAGTTCTTCATGGAAAAATCCGACGAATACTTGTGAGCCGCGCAAACGTCTCAGACGTATTCACGAGGCGTGTTTATCTCGTTATTGTAAAAATGTTTCATTTCGCTTACTGTATGACAGACGGAATAACAAGTGAGTGTATTCGATTACTGTCGCGGAAACGTCTCCCGCTCATTTGCATCATTAATGTGGGCCACCGTATTAGGGAAAAACGGACGCCTTACGAAACCCTACGTGGATGCATGAAAAATTGTCTGATTTCGGATATGTTAATTTTGAAGCTGAATTTGTGAGTTTGAATGTTGATGATTGCAAAGACAGCAACTCAAATTTATTTGTTTATTATATCGGTGTACATATTCCGTAAACGTCTTGTGCCTTTAGGATGTCTTGTGAGTCAACACAGGTAGGTACCACCCTGCCCATATCTACCGTGAAGCAGTAATGTGTTTCGGTTTGAACGGCAGCAGCCGTTGTACTGTTAAAAGTAAGACCTTACAACTCATGTCTCAAGGTGGGTGGCGGCATTTTACGTTGTGACATCCACAATGGGCTCCGGTAACCACTTAGCACCAGGTGGGTCGTGAGCTCGTCCACTCATCTAAGCAATAAAAAAGATCTAATAATGGACCTATATTTTAATTAAAAAAAAAGTCTTTAAATATGTTAACGTAATTTTTATCAATAATTACCCTTGCGTTTTATTGAATCTTATGTCTATTTGTCAAGACGGTGTCGACGATGCTTAAAGAAGCCACATCCATCAAAACGAACACGTTACTCATCTTCATGCATATTCAAGACTGTCGTGTTGTGTGTAGCTGGTCCGAAGGCTTAGTACTGCCAAATGTATATTTGATGATGTCCCAACATGTACCAACATGTCCCAACATGATGCAAAGGATTTAGATCTGTTTAAAAGGAACTAAAATATTAAAACTGCTTTATGTGTTTATTAAAAAATACCTATACCCATAATGATATTGGGTACTCCAGATTAAATAAACAATAAAAGGCCTAATTGCGTTTTCTGTTATATGTATAATGAGAAAATAAAAATTTAAAGCCCTTAATCTAATAAAGTTTATATTTTTAACAAACTGAACTTTCTTTTTACTGAATGTCAAACTTCACTGAATGACATAATATAAGAAAAATCCTTTTTAGAAAACTAAAGAGTTTTAGACTATGGAGGTGAGACGCCCTCGGTCACGGTTCACCAGGTACCTTGATCCTGTCTATTTCTGCTGCGAAGCACTCGTGTTTTTTCGGTTTGAAGAGAGAGACAGCTGCTATATTATACAACTGAGATTACTCAAGGTATGTGGCGGCAAGAGATTATGTTTATAGTCTTATAAGTTCTTGTAACCCACTAATGCAATGACAAAATACTTGCCTCTGTCTTCTAAGAAAACAAAAAGGATGCCAAAGGTCCAAGACGTCGCGTCTACATATAACGATGATCATTCGATGATGGACTATTATCAGCGTAAAATGAAAAAATCACATTTTTTTTAAATTTCTTTTTTTTATTGCTTAGATGTGTGGACGAGCTCACAGCCCACCTGGTGTTAAGTGGTTACTGGAGCCCATAGACATATACAGCGTAAATGCGCCACACACCTTGAGATATAAGTTCTAAGGTCTCAGTATAGTTACAACGGCTGCCCCACCCTTCCAACCGAAACGCATTACGGCTTCACGGCAGAAATAGGCGGGGCGGTGGTACCTACCCGTGCGGACTCCCAAGAGGTCCTACCACCAGTAATTACGCAAATTATAATTTTGCGGGTTTGATTTTTATTAAACGATGTTATTCCTTCACCGTGGAAATCAATCGTGAACATTTGTTAAGTACGTATTTCATTAGAAAAATTGGTACCCGCCTGCGGGATTCGAACACCGGTGCATCGCTAGATACGAATGCACCGGACGTCTTATCCTTTAGGCCACGACGACTTCAAAACATACATAAATACAGCACAGTAGCCTCACTCACAGGCCCGTAACTACAGCATTTGAATAACCAAATTTTAAAATACCTCTGCGCGCGGTATTTCTCTCCCGAAAAGCTTAATTTATCCGGACGACAATTTCTGACGTGAAAAATAGTCAGTTTGAACCGTTGTGCGTTTGTTGCGCCACAAATGTATTTTCCTATTGTGTTCCGCTTGTTATATTTTCGTGAGTTTTCGCGAAAAATGTGCTTTCTGCGTGACAGCGTTAATAGACGAAACACGTCGAGCAAAGGGAAGCGTGAGAGGACATTTATTTATTACAATCACGCACATTTTTAAGCTATTGCATAGCTTTTATCGCGGGCCTTGAGCGCGGCGACCGAATCATGAAATGCCGTAACGAAAAAAACCTAACACCCCTCACTCCGCCTACCATGTAGCTCGCGTTCAACACATTCACACGTTGCGCTTGTGTAGTGTTTGTGAATAAGCGCGTGGCGTGACGTCACACTGCATGCGCATCATAAAAAGTCTGCCCATCTCTCTCTCGCGCGGTCTAGCTTATGAGTGTGAAGGGGACAGTTAAGGTTTTGCTTTTATTAATATTTAATATAGCGTGGTCTTGTTTTATTATTGTTTTAATATAAAATTATCATTGTTTAATTATAATTGCATAAGTTAATAAAAAAAGCTATGCAATAGCTTTACCGCGGCAGTTCCCGAGTGCCGCACGTTTTTTTTTGTTGTTGCTTAGATGAGTGGTCGAGCTCACAGCCCACCTGGTGTTAAGTGGTTACTGGAGCCCATATACATCTACAACGTAAATGCGCCACCCACCTTGAGATATAAGTTCTAAGTTCTCAAGTGTAGTTACAGCGGCTGCCCCATCCTACAAACCGAAACGCATTACTGCTTCACGGCAGAAATAGGCAAGGTGGTGGTACCTACCCGCGAGAACATCAAATGGTAACGCACCATAATCGAATGCTGCTGGCTAAAATCAGCCGGAAAAACTTCGTGGAGAATCACAGATACAGGTAAAACATAAAAACGCAAAAAGCTAAATATTTAAATACGCGTCCATAAATAAAATTTATTATACACTTCGCTACAGGTCGCTTTGAAACTTCGACTTTTTAGATCCTCGTTATATTTCTTAACATCCTATTCACCAAAAATTCACAAAAATCGTACGGCTATGTCATTTCATGATTTTGTCAATTAGAAGATCCGATTTAGTGGCACTGGCTTTATCGAGTCGCTTTTATTATTTCTGATCCGTCTCCAAAAGAAAAGGTGGAATTTTTGTCTTTTTTCTATTTGAAAATCTAAATTTTGATGCTAATAGTAAACAGAAAATCATAGAACCAAAAACAGATGCAATAATATGTATACCAAAAGAAGAAAAAGAAAAAGTCCATTTATGGCAAGTGGCAATGGAAATATAGGGGTATAACACAAGGAAGTTTGACGTTAGGCAGGCGGTTGATCGTAAAACTTATGTCAAATCCCAATGCAACATATTAAAGAGGTCATGCTGTGCTGACCTCACAAAGTGAGGGATAAGGACTAGAAAAAAAAAGAAGAAGAAGAATCCGTCCCCAGTAGTAATGTACGGAAGTCGATCGTAGTTGCATACTATTCGTAGATTAGAATGGATGTTTTTAAGAAAAAAACAAAAGCCTTTGAAATTATATGAAATTAAAGCAAAAGGTCTAATTTTAATCCACCTGGGTTGATTTATAAATCTCCGCCACTTTTCTTTTGAATTAACTTTTTAAATAGATTAAAATTTGTCATCACGAAATAAAGCAGTGGACCGGAGAGTGCTTCCGGAATGAACTAATTACGGAGATTAACCGACCCAATTAGCTATATTCAAGGGAATAAGCCACGGAGGACCTTACGCAGATGTCTTACGGAAATATTTTTTCTAACGTTAATTAAATCTATCAAACAGAAAAGGGAGACTCTTGTTTCAGAAGTTTATATTACTCAGCTTATAGGGTACCTGGTGACATAGCGAAGTGAATGCCACCAACAATCAGGAGACTTTTTTTTTTTTGCTTAGATGGATGGATGATCTCACAGCCGACCTGGTGTTAAGTGGTTACTGGAGCCCACCTTGAGATATAAGTTCTAAGGTCTCAGTATAGTTACAACGGCTGCCCCACCCTTCAAACTGAAACGCATTACTGCTTCACGGCAGAATTAGGCGGGGTGATGGTACTTATCCGTGCGGTCTCACATGAGGTCCTACCACAAGTAAATACGAAACGTAAGGTCGTACGTAGTTACAATGTTACCATGATATTATCGCGCGATTAGCCGCGTCCCTCGGTAAATCTACTCAGGCAATTTACTCATTAGCTGGCTTCTTTTTCTTTTGTTCTCAAATAACAAAACAGTTCCAGTTCGACAGATAAGATATCCTGTCTAACCAAAGAACGTTGTATAATACGTGTTTCAGATGAGTTCATTTTCTTGCTAAGAAGCTCAAAAAACCTTACCCCCAACAAATGTTTAAAGATAATACCACTAGTAATTTTAAACAAAAATAAATTTATTTATCGGGTTTTCATTACGGTTTTCACTTTAAATAAGTCCCAAATGCCTACACAATGAAAATGGAACAATATGTCTATCTTCGACTATATAGACTCAAGGTTTTTGTATCGATAGCGATACAAAAACCCATAGTCGGATTAGAAAGAAGTTGGACAGATTTGTCTGCTCCTAACTGAGGTTTTAAAACTAGTGAACTAACTACTAGACATCTTAAGATATTATGTGCCACGTGAACTATTGAATGCGCGTCATAATCAGGTTCATTGGAAAATCAATAACGACTTTCTATAGTTTTTTTTTGTTTTAATAGAAATCAGTAATACCATCATAATAATAATAAATAACTGGGAACAAATCACGCACGGTTATTCGGTCCCAAATTAGGATTTTCTGTATTATGGGTACTAGGGATTGATATACATTGTATACGTTTAAATATAGCAATAGATAGATCATAAACACCCATACCAAGTAGCAAACAAACTTGTTTATCACCCAAATATTTAACCCACGACCCTTGGCGTAACAGTCAGGGGCGCCTAACTATTGCACCACCGAGTCAGTCTAAATACCAGAGCCACAGCCGAGCCGCTTAAGACAGTCAGAGAAGAAATTATAATACTGTAAATACAGAAGCGGTACATTGCAAACATGATTTGAGGTAGCGAGAACGCAGGACAAAGGGCCAAGGTTCCATTCAATGCATGTCGCTGACACATCTGTTGTGTGTGATCGATCGTGTGTATTGTGCTTTGGTCCGTATTGTATTACGTATTTGTTTGATATGTGAACACTGTTATAGGCGTAAACATGTAATTTTTTTGGTAATTTTGAGAGAATCCCGACACAAACAATCGTCACCTCTCGGTATCATATCCAAGTCTGATCATATTCCATCCTATTCTCTAATCAAAGATCCTACGACCTTCTGAACACATGATGTAAGTATTATGTATAATATGCGCACCTTTAGAACTGAAATGTCATAACTAAACATTTTATGAAAATGAGTTTTATACATTGAACGACTTATAAACATGTATTCAATGAGTTATAACATTATTTTTATTAAATATAAAATTTAAATTTTGGGCTGCAAAACATCGATCGTAGATCGATTGATGTTACAATAGGACAAGGTACACTTTCCGTCTCTTTTAAATCAAGCGCATACCTTAAACGTTAAGGCGCAGGAACCCCTGTAATACCTGATGGTGAGTGGTTACCGTCGCCCATGGACGTCAGCAATGCCAGGGGCAGAGCCAAGCCGCTGTTTATATCATGTTGACATTTTACATTTAAAAAAGTCTATAATACGTTCGTAACGTAATAAAACAAAACGCATCTTTTAAAGCCTCCATCAAAATTTAAAAAGGCATATTTGAGAGAAAAAGAACTGTCGTACAATCCCGGTTATCGGTCCCCCGACAACGCGAAACCGTTCCATAATGCCTCGCATTATTTTTGCTCGGGACAATTTTGCCCGGGTAAATGATTTGTAATGGCATTGGCCCCGCGGGACGTTCCGGGACAAACAAAATTAAATTTTAATTGTCATCCAAATATTAATGGTGCGGTTAAAACTAAGTGAATGATTTATAATTATTCGTGTTGTTTTGTGGTGACGTCGTGTTAATTGGTTAATACCTTGTAATTAACGAAATGAGATTGTGAATGCGATTTTAAAATGAGCATTTGATATTAATCGAAACGCGTAAAGCTTTCCGGACCTAATACTGAAATATCCAGTGTCTATTTAACGATTTATGTCAATGCATTGTGATTTGGAACTACTACTCACAGACACAGCCCACTGAGTTTCTCGCCGGATCTTCTCAGTGGGTCGCGTTTCCGATCCGGTGGTAGATTCTGCGAAGCACGGCTCTTGCTAGGGCTAGTGTTAGTACCACTCCGGTTTGAGCCACGTGAGCTCACTTACATGTTAGGGTGAAGCTGAAATAGCATCTCAAGGCAGCATAGAAAAGAAAAAAAATGGAACTACTTACTACCTACTAATATAGACCCAAGTAAATAAATATTCGATAAAAAACTCAATATGCACGTGTTTTCATGAAAAACTCTCACGTTATCTACTTAAAAAAAAAAAAAACCCAGTGTGAATGTTATTACCAACAAAAGCGGTTTCGAGTTCTTGCTCCAAGATGGATAGAATTCATATTATGGTCTCCAATAACAATCTGCCATTCTGTGGTAAAAGCAATTTAAAAATAACAAGACTAAATGACCACTCAATAATAGAGATCAGTTTATTGTAACTGCCCATTAACGATGACAATTTTTTTAATGAACCATCGTATAGTGATGGAAATTAAATTTATAAGAATCAGTAACGCTCCAATACATATCGCCTTTTCGCATTAAAAGTGTACAATTTCCAAAAATATTCGAAATTGAGTTAATATGCGTAAACATTTGATATCACCAGTATTTTTCTCATAAATACTGTCAAAAGAGCGTAGCGTTTTAGTTTTTTATTAGTTTACCTATGTTTTGACTACTATTAATAAAATTAATACATAATTATATCTTACTTTAAAAGGCAGATAATGTTACTTGTAAAAATGAAAAAAGAAATGTTGCAAATATTGCAAATATGATTAATATTAAAAATATTACATGTTGAACCTTTAAGACTGTAAAATTACTAAGTTTTGAGGTTACACTGTTTTAATGCGAGAAGACGATATGTGCTCACATAAAGCTGCTATCAAATAGCGATACTTCGTAAGTGACTCACACATTATCAATAACATGTTAATGAACTACGAAACAAGAACATAATAAATGCTTGTATATTTCCTATTAGAGCACATTCATTTGTTGGTACGCTTTTATTATATCCGTGGAATGGGAGATGGGAATCTTTTCATAGGAACTTTGGCTATAAACAGCCTAATCCCGGGTGCTTATTTGCTATTAGCCGGCGTTATGGGAAGTTGGGAAATCTTTTGTAAGGAACCCAATCTAAATGTTTTGTTACAAAAACTTGTTGGAATCTTCACGGAATAAATGTTGAGTCATGTTTTAGTAGAATTTTCGTTGGTATCATAGAAAATTTCCTCTCGTTCATGCAATTATATAATTTAGTTTGAAGAAATGGCTAAAGTCATGTTAGCTTTCTTGTTTTTTTTTTCCGCCTCTCCCCGCCCATGGGCTAGGCGGGACCTTATTATTCTATGTAACACATTCATACCATTACTCGCTTGTATGCCTCTCGCACTGACTTGCCTCATACTATATCTTTCTTTCATCCATCAACTTCCTTTCTTTGCCGTGTGGGACTCCCGCTAGTTTGACTACCTTTTATTTTTATCTGTTGCTTGTATTTATTTAGTCACTGCATACTTGGTTGAATGTTGCGCTACCTAACGTTAAGTGGTTGTTGGAGACCATAGAATTCCGAGGTCATAAGGTGAATCTTATTTTTTTTTTGGTCCAACGGTTGAGAAACTGAAACACGTGATTGTTTCGTGACAGAAATAGGATAATAGTACCCACCTCTGTGGGTCTACAATACTCCATATCACAATACGCTTCAAAGAGCACTGGTGCCTATGCTTCGTTGAATCCCTTAGTTGCCTTTTTTGATTTGTTGCTTAGATGGATGGACGAGCTCACAGCCCACCTAGTGTTAAGTGGTTGCTGGAGCCCATAAACATCTACAACGTAAGGGCGTTACCCATCTTGAGATATAAGTTTTAAGTTCTCAGTATAGCTACAACGGCTGCCCCACCCTTCAAACCGAAACGCATTACTGCTTCACGGCAGAAATAGACGGATGCGGACTCACAAGAGGTCCTACCACCAGTAATTACGCAAATTATTATATAATTTTGCGGGTTTGATTTTTATTACACGTTATTCCTTCACCGTGGAAGTCAATCGTGAACGTGTGTTGAGAACGTATTATCATTAGAAGAATTGGTACCCGCCTGGGATTCGAACACCGGTGCGTCACTCAACACGAGTGCGACGGACGTTTTATCCTTTAGGCCATGATGACTTGGGCCGTTTAGTACAACAGGAGAAGACATGGCATGACGCTAACTAGGTTCATACCAAATAGCCGAAACTTCTACCAACAGTCCAGGCCAAGGATATAACAATATACCTAATAGTTAATCGCTTCCTTTCCTGAATTCTTTGCTAGCCTATTTCTGCCTCGGTGTAGTTATTGGCTACGACTTTAAGGGTGGGTCGACGGTTTTGCAATATCATTGTGACTGGGACTTCATGACGCAAGATATACTCCGGCGTCCATACTTAAATTTTTGTGGGCTACGTTTAATGACAGGTGAGCCTTTGTATCATTTTACACAAATAGAGCAAATATAACAGCAAGCCTATTGATATCCTCTGAAATAATACAGCGAATTAATTAATTAGATTCCATTAATGAAGCCACAACTTGACGTTTCGTATTTGTTAAGGGTCAACTTCACACGTTAGATATTTATTACAGACACTATGAACGCAAGTGTAGCTGCCAGCATTTTAACCTTAACACGTCAAAGGAAATAAGCACCTACTATTTCAAAAATATCTTGGAAGTGTACCGAACATAAGTCCCAGTTAAAGGAAAGTCACTCGCACTGATGCCTTATATCGCCTCTAGGAACGACTTTTCCTTTGAACGTACGTAACGTAGTTATGTTTTCAATCGAGCGAAGTGGTTCAGAACTATAAGTTTCGTGATTGGCGCAAACGCCGACACGTACAATTTATTGATCAATTGAAATAAAGGCTATCGAGGAACTGCCTCGGGCTCAAGCTCAAGACTTTTGTTATCAGGCACAGCTAAAGTTTTACAGATGCCTCACCGTACCGAAATTTATTAAAGACTTTAAAGCATATAAGCGAGATTAATTATAATTCTAGACAATTTAACGCTTTTTTTAACAATAAATTTATTTTCAATTTTTTTATTGGATTGACTATAAAAGCATGGTTTTTGTTTTTTTTAAACTATTATTAATTTTTTAGTTTAAGTAGCATTATGTATTATAAATTATTCATTAATCTACATTCACGCAAATATAACGTCTGCCCACAGACGTCCACTGCTGGACATATACCTTCCCCAAGCCTCGCCACAAAGATCGGCCCTGCGGTGCCTGAAGGGGGTCAAAATCATGTTGAAATATTTTTTTACATCTATACACCTATACATATAAATAAAATTGGAGTGTCTGTTTGTAATATTGAAACAACCGCTTTTTACTACATGCATATGAATATATATATACGGTACAGACACCAAAATAACATTTTTTTATAATTTCTGTCTGTCTGTCTGTTTGTTCCGGCTAATCTCTGGAACGGCTGGACCGAGATTAACATGACTTTCACTGATAGGTAGCTGATGATATAAGGAGTAACTTAGGCTACTTTTTCTAGACTAGCTTCGCCCCGCGGCGTCACCCGCGATACGACAATAACCGATGACAGTAAGATCGCGGGACTCATTTATCAATAATAAAATTTAATGTTTCCGAAGCGAAGCGAGGGCGGGTCGCTAGTCAATAATAAAATTTAATGTTTCCGAAGCGAAGCGAGGGCGGGTCGCTAGTTCTAACGTAAATACTACCATACGTAAGAAGCTAATAAAAGCGTTTTAATAATGGACAGTTGTACTGTTTCACAGTTTGCTTCACACGTTAAGAAATCTCTACGACTAGCAAAGTCTAAGCTTAACATCTTGAAAAAACTGCCTAAAATTTCAATTCCTTCGAACTAACGAATGTTCCACCTTTCAGACTGGAATGTATTGCAGCACACATAGAGGGTGATAATGTACCAAATTATTAATTTAATTTAACAAATAATTAAATTCATAATTAATGAATGCCTACCATATTAGTGATATTGATGCAGACAGTTTTGGACTATTACGGATAACGATAGTCAAGCGATAGGTTTTAGGTGTTCCGGCATCGCATCTGATAGCACCTGGTTATAATCTTAATAGGTTCTTATCAGTCCTTGATTACGGTATTGTTTTTTATATGATACTAAAAAAGTTTTTATTTTTTTTTATTGCCTAGATGTGTGGACGAGCTCACAGCCCACCTGGTGTTAAGTGGTTACTGGAGCCCATAGACATCTACAACGTAAATGCGCCACACACCTTGATATATAAGTTCTAGGGTCTCAGTATAGTTACAACGGCTGCCCCACCCTTCAAACCGAAACGCATTACTGCTTCACGGCAGAAACAGGCGAGGTTGTGGTACCTACCCGTGCGGACTCACAAGAGGTCCTAGCACCAGTAAAGTTTGCTAAAATGGGCCATCTGTTGCAACTTGCTTGTGCGCCTCGAGCTGGCAACATTTGTAACTGGTGCGTCGATTCCTATCGGTTATGTTATTACAAACTTCGGCAATTAAGAACACGTTCGAACATCTGTTTTGCAGCTATCAATTTCTACTACAATATTAAAGTTACGTTATTGGCTTAGGAATATTGTTTTTATAAGAAAATAACTGGTTACGATATCGTTAGAGAGGAAGTTTGATGAATTTTTGAATTATTGATTTCGGCTTGTTCGTTGGAGGTTTCGTTTTGGGGCGTGGGAATATGCAGTCTGGCGTTACGAGTTACAATACAAATTAAATTTTGATCTTCTCTACGCGACGGCGATATTCGTGTTGTCGTTGTCTATGGACTCTTCTAAGTTACTTAACCGCCGGTGGAATCAACTTGATGCCATGTAGAAATTATTATATATGTTGATTGATCTAGAATTGAACAAAACTTGAAGATTTGGCTTTGTAATAAAGTTTAAGTCAATTTTTGTTTTTATTTTTTGGAATGAAGGATTACTGGTGGCCAGGAGGCCTTTCCAGCTTTACTAGGTCAGGCGAGGGAGCAAAGGCTTAGCCAGGAGAGAAGAGATTTGCTAACAGCTGTCTGAGCACTTCCAAACTAGATCTAACAACGGCGGTTGCTTCGCGAATGAATCTACTACCAGATCGGAATGACAACCTGCTGAGAAGATCCAGCGAGAAACTCAGGCTGATGTACTAAAGTCTCCAGGTGTTATTTTTTTTTTATTGCTTAGATGGGTGGACGAGCTCACAGCCCGCCTGGTGTTAAGTAGTTACTGGAGCCAATAGACATCTACAACGTAAATGTGCCACCCACCTTGAGATACAAGTTCTAAGGTCTCAAGTATAGTTACAAGAGCTGAAGGCGTCTAATTCAAGAGTTATTGGATCTGATGGGTCCGTAAGGACGTGTCTAGGTCGTCAACAGTGACTGGCTCCTGGTTGGGTAGGAGTCGGGGAGTAGTCAGCGGCGGCAACTATAAAGCGATTATCACGACACATACCTTATCGAAGTACCGTTCCGACGCAGACTTCAGGTGTTTCCGGATCGATTTGAGGCTCAGGCTATGTAGGTCGACGTTCCTTACGAACCGCGGTGATCAGATTAGTCTGCGATCACGAAAAATATAAAGTGTTCGAAGCGACGGAAATTGCAAATAGAATTTATATATATATAAATAGAATTTAATTTATTTATTATTTAGAATTAAAAGTAAATCAATGCTTAAGGATATCAATGCTTATCTATACTTAATATTATAAAGAGGAAAGATTTGTTTGTTTGTTTGTTTCGAATAGGCTCCGAAACTACTGGACCGATTTGAAAAATTCTTTTTCCATTAGAAGCCGACATTGTCCCTGATGAACATAGGCTACTTTTTTTTTTTTTTTTTTGGTTTCATGTGTGTTTTAATGTTTCCGAAACGAAGCGAGGGCGGGTCGCTAGTCTATATATATAAAAATGAATTGCTGTTCGTTAGTCTCGCTAAAACTCGAGAAGGACTGGACCGATTTGGCTAATTTTGGTATTGAATTATTTGTGGAAGTCCAGAGAAGGTTTAAAAGGTAAATAGATTAATATGATAAAGCTCTGAATTAAATAAAAATCACAATTTTGTTTTTCCTTTGATGTGTCCGCTGTCGGACGGACGTCCTATGTTTGTTTTAAGTTTATTTTATACAAAAGTTTAGGTCTTTTAGTTACCGATTGAGGCACTGCGAAGTCTGTCGGGTCAGCTAGTACATATACAATATAAATCAAAATGAGTTTCATTTGTGAGAATTTCGAAGGACTTTTTATGACATAAAGATTTAACCGGGACCACCGACATTGCGTGCTGACAGCCCCGTCCGAAGTGTAGAGAGCGCTTCCCTCTAATTGGACGAGGCTATTGTGCTTAATGATCTTATCGTGTAATTTACTGCTCGGAGAATCTCGTGGACAGGTATTAGCGCGTGAGAAGATCCGAGGCAAGATAGAACGATTCACTTTGCCGTTTTTATGAGCGGTCTCGTGGTGATGGTGTTTATGGCGCTTTAATGTAATTGGTACCTAGTTCAGTAGTTAACAAATGTTGAGGTATGCTCACTGTCTTTATTTATGACTAGATGATGACCGAGCTTTGCTCGGTTTTTTTTTGATAACGCCATCTAGTTGTGTCTTTAAAGCAGTTAGTTGCCCTCAATTAAATTTACTACTAGCACTTGGAGCCTAATATTACGGTTCATTGGTCATTTATTCTGCTCTTTTCAGTCTTCTAGCAAACATATTATATGAGGGAAATGAAACAAAAGCAATACACATAGACCTAACCAAAGCCAATCTTATTTCTTTTGAAATAAATATTATAATCGGTCTAGTTTTTGAGGACGAATCAAGGTAAATCTAAATGTCGATTCTAAGTTTTTAAGGTAAATATATTCAGTTCCAGATGTAGTTAGTTGTTTTTTAGTGCTATTTTCAGGGCTGCTTTAAGGAAGGAATAAATACCGCATAAACTTTAAAAAGAAACTCTCGGTCCCTCTTAGCTAATGTAAAGCGAAGATCTTTGACGGAGCCGGTGTTTTTTATGTTTGAATGTCGGCTTTAATTTTTGTTATGAAGGTTTTTTAATTCAATAAATATTTTGATACATTTCGCGATTCAGGCTTCTGTTGTCTAGTAGAAGCTGGTGCTTTTCAGCGGTAGACGGCGTTTGGCTGGTTTTTGCTTAGCTTTGGTTGGTCAATTGAAGAGGTGAAATGAGTTTAAAGAAAAACAAAATGAAAGTAAACTAAAAATATATTAAACAATGCCAGTCTGAATATTGTTCATTGATAATATTTATCTGCAAAGAAACGTAAATGTTAATTTTCATACAGAATTAGAGGGTAGTCAGCTTAATGTTTTAATGTCGACGAAAACAACGCCTATAACACAATAACTGAAAAATATTGGAAACGTTAGAAATGATTAAATTAGTATAACACACGAGGGATTAAGCCATAAAAGTTGTTTGAGTCATATTGAAACATCTAACGACTCGCTTGAACCCAAGAAAATCTAACATCCCAATATCATTGATACCCAATGTCATTGATACCCTGTGATGGATCTCAGAAATGTGACAGAACTATTTTGAACTTAAAAATGTCTGGTCTCACCTTTGACAGTTCACGGTACTTAAGTTATGACCGTACTGCGAGGAGGGCGGCAAGATTAATGACGTCACGTCTCCCGTGACGCGTGACGGTTGTCCTGCCTTTTGACACTGACATTCAGTCATCTTATATATGTATAACCAATTATACAAAGCCAAAAAGGAAGTTTCTCAATTCAGATCGTATAAATATGTAGTGATTTTTTTTGCGAATCGCAGTTATTATTCCAAATAGTCTCTATAGTTTATTCTTTACTTTATTTTCATTTTCGTTTCTTAGCACGCGGAGAATAAAAACATGTGTTCTAAAAGTCTGTTCTAACATTTTTGTCCTCATAACTAATTCCGTTTCATTTTATCCGTCCTCTTGATAAGAAAATGCGATCGTATCGTTTAATAAGACGTTTACAACATAAGACAAATAGTTGTAGAGTAAATGAGCAGTTCGTATATTAGCGTTGCAGATCGCAAGCCGGCGCCGCGGCGCGTTGATGGCGCGAATTACTGAGCTGCATATAAAACTCGCTGTAGTCAAGGATTAAAAACATTTTGCAGTAAGTTTATTAATATAATAATAAAATAAAAATTTTGTTTCTTATATGGTTGGACGAACTTACCACCTGGTGTTGACCTGGTCCTGACACATAATTTCTAACCTTCACACACCCTTCGATCACATTACTGCTTCACGGCAGAAGTAGGCAGGGCGGTGGTACCTACTTGTGCGGACTCACAAGACGCCCTAACACCAATCTTCTCTTTCATTGAGTACATGCGTTATTTATTTAATACAATCAAAAATAATTGATGGATTCCCTTGTATTATGGGTACCAGAGAATGATATATATATATACTTAAATTCATATGTATGTATATGGATAATAAACATCCAGACAAAGAGTCAACAAGCCTGTTCATCACACGAATGTTAGCCCGATGCAGAAATTAGTCAGGGACGCTAACTATTGCACCACGGAGTCAGTAAAATGATAAATGATATTATATCTTGAATAAACTACGCTAACAAAGAACTATTTAATATAATTAAGCTTTTACCCACATTGTAAATCTTTTTCTTGTAAAGTTGTCATTCATTATTCATAAAAATATAATTTTTATGAAAATGGAGAAAAACAACGTGAATTTCTCTGATGAAAGTCAAGTTTCCCTTTGAATAGAAAGTAAATTGAATGAAATACGTATCAGAGCGTATTATGCGGGTGTATAGATACAAAAGTTAAATCTTGAAGAGTTGTTTGTACAAATGTGTTGAATGTTTTATTTATAAGATCAGTTAGTTGGAAAACACAAATCGGTCTACTAGATTTCAGGTTACCTTTATGAATCACCTTTTGATTCCTGGTTTTGAACCTTGGCAGCTTTTAGAAGAGAAAATTCCTTTCAGTTTTTCTTCAAAAATTGTATTACTTTAAAAATAATGTTACTGTTATTTTACAGCAGCTTATGTTCGTTTAGTTTTCCTTTGATCGAGCTAAAATAACTGATAACAGATAAGGAAATAAATGTTAAATCTTATGAATGAAAATATTTAAAGACGGGGGTGAAACCACGTGCGTTTTCTAGTTTCGTAATAATGTTACGCTTACGTTTTTAAATTGGGAAAGTCACTTACGACTCGCTCATGCTTGTATAATATTCTATCGGTTTCTGTATTCGGCTATTGAATATTCAGTTACAAGGAAAACTCTTAGCATGAAATAGATACTTTCGTCGTTTTGTTCGAGTCAATGTTTTCATCTGATATTTAACTTGTAATCTTGAATTGGTCTTTTGTATCGAATAAATAGAATCTTTTGTGGGTTTGTATTCGTTATATAATGGCAAACAATTTCACAACCTGCACTTAACAACATTGTTTTTGGTAGGCGCTGTAAAAAGTGAAAAAAGCATTCACCGTAGAGTGGGCTCCCGGTTTTTTTTTTATTGCCCTTGTAGGCAGACGACCATACGGCCCACCTAATGGTGAGTGGTTACCGTCGCCCATGGACTTCAGCAATGCCAGGGGCAGAGCCAAACCACTGCCTACCGCTAAAACCAGTGCTATTTCAGTATTGTAAAGGAATACTGTGCTTGTTAATCGTTTTTTGGTGCTATGGGACATTATGAGCTCGCACGGATAGGTACCACCGTCTATTACTGGTGTGAATAAATCATGCCTTTCGATTTGAAACAAATAACCACAGCGTGGCTGTGAGAAAAATTACTCATCAACAAGAATTAAAAGAAACTAGAGGTCCCGCAGTAGTCGAAATTCGAGTATAATTAATTGGGATTGTAAGTGTGTACACTATTATGATTGTACCTAGTCAGGTCATAAATTCTGTCACATGTTTAATGTAAAATAATTGAAACAAGTTTATTCAATATGTAACCATTCATATACCAAAATGAACTTAACAAAACATATATTCTTATGACACTAAAGTTTATTCAAAATGACCTCCGTGATTTTGAATACAGGCCTTCAATCTGCGCGGCCAGTCGTCTATCGCAGCACGAACAAGGTCCATGTCAATATCGGCGGTGGCCAGCATTCTAAAAGAAAAGTTTTTACTGTGTGACAATACTTATGACCTGACTAGGTATTTTATACTTCTTTAATCACAAATTTCGCCAAGACTACTCTATAAAAAATATTAACAAAGACAAATAATATTGAATCTATTCTCAATTTGACAACAGACGTCAAGAACAAAAGTTTGACAATAAATAGTATGCATGCGTGTGTGCGTCAAATACATGGTACGTAGTGTGTGTAATGTTTTCTTTATTGATTTAATGTATCTTTTATGCATTATTTAAAAAAAATATTCGCATTGTGCACTTCTTCTCTATATTCTCTATAAGTGTGGAAAATTTCATACTCCTCCGTCAGCGCAATTTTAGTTAAAAAAGGGATACAAAGTTTTTGCTTCACGTATTAATATATAGATAGGGTCGTCTGTCTTAAACGCGAAATGAAAGTTTTAATTTCATTTAAATAGTAGCTATTTTTTTAATTATTTTTTTATTGCATAGATTGGTGGATGAGCTCACAGCCCACCTGATTTTATATGGTTACTGGAGCCCATAAACACCTATAACGTAAGTGCCGCCACCCACCTTGAGATATGAGTCTAAGGTCTCAGTATAGTTACAACGGCTACCTCACCCTTCAAACCGAAATGCATTACTGCTTCACGGCCGAAATAGGCAGGGCGGTGGTACCTACCCGTGCGGACTCACAAGAGGTCCTACCACCAGTAATTACGCAAATTATAATTTTGCGTGTTTTATTTTTATTACACGATGTTATTCCTTCACCGTGGAAGTCAATCGTGAACATTTCATATCGATTCGGAAATATGTACTGTAAATTATGTCTTGTTTTTTATTTATTCGTATTCAATGCGCTCACGCTTTGTAAATCCAACTGATTTGATACTTTGTGCAGTCTTTAAGAGTCATTTCACAGACGGGAAGGTTCGCATCTCGAGGAGAGAAATCTGACTTTTAAGTTAAAAACTCCAAATAAAATCTAATACATTTAGCAATAATCACAACGAATTGTATTAAAATATATATGAAAATACCAAAAGTTGAGAGCCTCTGAACCCGTTACTGCATCTCTAACTCGACAATTCGCAGTGGACGTGGATAGAGCGCGGGCATTAGTCCAATGTTCAACACTTTAGAGCGAGAATCGCATGAAAAGGACACGTGTTAATGCATTCACTTTATATCCAACGTCGTGATGAATCGTCAAATGATTATGATTCTTATTGCGATCTTGGAGATATTGGGTATGCTATCGCTTTAAGTACCTAATTCTATAATATTTGTTGCTCTAAGAATAGTACTATTCTTATTTCATTTAAGGAATAATTTAATATTTCGAATATTCTCAATGAAGTGTTGGGCAGTAGAGATTTCAGAGACTCGTCTTACGTACTTGGTAGATATCTAATATATTATTATGTCATATTTCCCCCGCCTATTTCTGCCGTGAAGCAGTAATGCATTTCGGTTTGAAGGGTGAGGTAGCCGTTGTAACTATACTGAGACCTTAGACTCATATCTCAAGGTGGGTGGCGGCGTTTACGTTGTAGATGTCTATGGGCTCCAGTAACCACTTAACACCAGGTGGGCTGTGAGCTTCACCCATCTAAGCAATAAAAAAAATCATTGAATTATGTCCATCACAACAGTATAAGGTCTACCACAGTATAAAATAAATAATATATTTAATACACAGTGGAAGAATTGAGTATGACTTCTTTTTCACCAATATTATTAAAAAGCAAAGATAGGAAACCTCTAAGGTAAGATATTAAGTGTGGTGTGTAATTATCGATTGAAAATATAATATGTTTAACATTAATATAATGATAAATGTTTGAACTGAAAAAGCCTCTTAAATATTATCACTAATAATTTTCTTCTTTGTTTACTGTTTAAGGGGCTTTAATCGTTTCTTTAAGCACTGTAGCGGGCTTAGCTTAGACCAGCGGCCGGGGAACTTTTATAATTATTACCCCAAAATATTTTTGTGTAAGTTGACATTACTCCATGGCGAAGAACCAAAAAAAACGAAATCGCTTCTTTTTAGCATCTTTCATATTTATAGCCCCCATGATAATTTTGAAAAGAAAACAATAACTAAAAATTTAATTTAAACATCATTTATTCAATTTATCAATGTAATACCTAGTAATACATAACGGTAATAATAGTAATATGTGTAATATACAATTGAGGAAAAAAAAATCGCTCCCACGGAAAATATAGGTAAATAATAATTTCTTGTTCAAAATGATATTTTTATGAGTTTGAAATCATAACGATTCTAAAGAAGTTTCACTTCAATATATACTTTTTACTCATAAAAGTTTCATCTTTACCCCCCAAAATTTCATTTTACCCCATTTGGGGTAATTTACCCCGGTTCCCCGACCGCTGGCTTAGACAGTCTGTGTCGAGTCGTCGCACAAAGAACAGATTGCAATGCAAACTGTCGTGTCTTGTTAATAATTATCACCCTGCATAATATCACAGACGCTCTATATAAGCACAGACTCAACAAGCACTATAATTTTTACGCACGTACATATCTCCAAAACTAATCCTCTCATACACATGTAGAAATTTACATTCGTCATGGCTGAAGATGGTCGTATAAATGATATTTCCTCAAAGACAAGTCTACGAAATTAATATGCTGACGTCAATTAAAACGAACGCTGATCGCTTCGCCGTCAGCGATCCGATTATGTCGATCAAATAACCGGAGTAATTCGCATACCAACCAGCGTCACAATGGCTTTGTACAATAATCATTTTATACAGTTTTCACTTTTTGCGAACTGGAAACTGGTATTGGTGTGTAAATGATATAGTTATTTAATATTACATGTGTATGTATCTGTATATTTATTGAAGCTATAAGTGTTATTTTTTGTTTATTTACGATTATGTTGAAAGTTTGGTCTATTTTGTTAGACCGCTCTGAATA
Organism: Bombyx mandarina; assembly: GCF_030267445.1. Lineage (NCBI taxonomy): Eukaryota > Metazoa > Arthropoda > Insecta > Lepidoptera > Bombycidae > Bombyx > Bombyx mandarina. Next base: position 2,078,133 of record NC_143228.1, on the reverse strand, counting down.
TTGTTAATAACAGTGCACTGCAACATACATTTGGGATATTTTACAGAATTTCCCTACGGCTGTCTGAAAGAAATCGCTTTTAGCCATAAGACATATTGTACATTATATCTGCCCATTGACTTATTTTCATATTCTCTCTCTCTCTCTTTCTTTCTTTACTTATATAAATCTCTCTTGCTAATCATAAAAATTCCCACAGACACAGACACACCCTTGAAGGAGGGGACGGCGGGATGGATGTAATATGCTCTGCGTCAACCCTGTCCCGCCGTCTCAATAGCCCCGACTGGGCTCCAGCCCGGTCGGAGGTAAGGCGCCGGCTGTGAGCGGTAGGAGTTTTTAGCGAGGTTCAACTCCCAAATATCCGGATTCGGTGATTTTCTCCTGAGGAAAAAAAACCTTTAAAGGAAATAAAAATAAATCATCGTGAGTTTTCAGCGAAAAATCTCATTAGTTAACAAAGATTTTTGGTTCAATTTGTTATTATGTTATCTTAGAAGAGAAATAGAAAAGGATTATCTTTGATTATAAGTGAAAATTTGATTAGTATTTGGTAGGTAAAGAACAAAGGGAAGATCTTCGATCGAGCGGATGAAATAGCTCGGCAGACCGACGGTTCAAGTTTTACTTGCTGGGTCTTTGAGTTCCCCTCACTGGGCACGGTTCGGGTCTTGAAAAGATCCCCTCTGCCTGGACATGTTTTCTCAGCCTTCACGGCTGGGTGATGTTTCTGCTGGTATAAATCAGATGGTGGAATTATGGAATGGTGAAAATCACAATTTTGATGATGGTGTGAATAAGGGTGCGCGTATAAAGAGTGACCCGATACCCTACCGCGACCTTTGGTCTTCCATCCCAAAGGTAATGTTCGAAATTTGTTTAAATGTATGTAAATTCATATTGAACATGTAATTAGCGAGATTCAGGCATCTATAAAATACCTTTTTAATGATAACAATCGCGATTAACAATCCATTATACAATAAGCCAGCGGCTTTGAATATCGCTGAGTAATCTGGCCTTCGATCCGGCTGTATCCGGATTTCGGCAGTTTCATCGAGCACGGACTTGTAATAAAATATATCCACGGATGAGAAATGGTATTTAATTTTTTTTTTCTTTTTCTTAGATGGCTGGACGAACTCACAGCCCACCTGGTGTTACCACCAGTAACCACTACTGGAGCCCATAGACATCTACAACGTAAATACGCCACCCACCTTGAGATATAAGTTCTAAGGTCTCAGTATAGTTACTACGGCTGCCCCACCCTTCAAATCAAACGCATTACTGCTTCACGGCAGAAATAGGCAGGGTGGTGGTACCTACCCGCGCGGACTCACATGTAATGAATTGAAAACTTAGTTACAATGTTCAAGCAATTTATCATGATTTTTCTACTTTCTCATAAAGAATCCGTAATTATCTGTAAGCTTATCCTTTATGTAAAATTGTTTAGAGATTAGCACTCAAGACGTTCTTTAGTAAATCAGTGCCGCAAATCAATTACGATCATAATCGCTTCTCGATTAATCAAGTTGTTGTATTGAAAGTGAATGCAGTACGTAAGTCGATGCTACGCCATTTCAGACCATTAAGGCAATAAGTGTCTCACATCAATCCCTGTTCACTGAGTGCAGTTTTACACTGTATAAGGCTTTAGTCACAGCCACTATCTTTTGAATTTGTTTCTTTTTTGTTACAACTGTTTCTTAGGAAATTTATGATACCGAAGGACAGGAAACTTCACCGACGTGACTGCGTTAGGATTCAAGAAATTAAGCCTTCTAATAATTTTCTCGAGAATCCTTCCCTTTGAGCATTTACGTATCTCGCCCAGCTTAGTAAGCGGGTATTTATGCTAATAATCGTAAGGGCGGTCGCCTCTGGGAACAATTGCGACAATTTATGACCTCTTCAATATCGTGGGGTTGCAGATTTTAACTGAGACGTAACGAGATGTCTTGAGAGGGATCCATAGTTTGGACTTTAGTCCTGTTTGATATCAATAATAATATGAATCGACATGATCTAATAAATTATTATGTTTTATAATTATATTGTCATCTGTATAATCGTAAACGCACATACATCCACTGTTATTGAATAGGAATATATTGGCATATATTCATATTTTAATACAAGTAACAATTTATATCAGATTGAAAACTACTATTAAATGGCCGAAAGTAGATCGTATGGAATGTTTTTAGGAGTTGCAACCAGAAAACGCTGGTGTGTTAAAACTTTCAAGACTACATCGAAACACAGTGTGCATATAGGACTTATTCTTGAAGAAACAGTAAAATAGTTAGAAATAAATAATCAGCTTCGGTACGCAACCCCAAATGTGAGAGTCACAAGACTTCCGAACCTCCGCTCCTTTATCATAAAATCATCTTTTGTATATCATAATTACGCATTTCGTCACGTCTATATTCGCACCTGACGTTCTAAGCATTTATCTTGACTCGGCTTTAATTTATCATCCAGCCCCTCAATGTTTCCAATCGTTTTAAAAATTCAAGCATCTGCTACTTTTTTTTCCGTAGATCGGAGACGGGAATTCGTGAAATTGGTTTCGACTCTGATTCGTTCTACACTCGACAGTTTATTGGCCATCAGTTCTTTGGCTAATTGGTTCTCTCGAAAGGTAAATTTGAGTGACCGTGAAGAGTTAGTCCCTGACTGGAACAGACGAATATTGTTATATTCAGATACTTGGTACGGTTTTTAAGAATGGTCTAAGCTATTTTTGTAGCCTGGCAACATTTAACACTATTCCTTCCACATATTCAGCAACTATAAAATTTATTGTATTTTAGTACATCATTGGCTTTTCTACTACCTCAGTGGCTTTCACTTCACTGCAAATATGTATTAACAGGAAGATATAAAAACTATGTAGTAAATCGAATCTCTGAACAATGACTACCAATTCATAAATTAAGTATAATGTTTTCAGAATAAAATGAATGTAACCAGTCCCACTAATCTATTGACAGAGTAAATTGACTTTTAGGGCTGAAACTTAAGTTTGATTTTTTGATAAGCCATTAGATGTTTAGGTCTGTGGTTGCTTGTAATTGGAAAATTGCTGGTGAACCTAATCGAATAGTCTAGAAATGGGTTGTTTTCGTAATTGAGTACGCTGGAATCCATAATGGAGAATTTAATTTCTTGCTACTACAGCTATCATTGTCAGGCGTTCTTTAAAATTTTACATTAAATAGACATTTAAGATTTTCATCATTTAGGTATTCCAGTTTTATTAAGTTTTTTAATTTATTAGAAGGATATCGCAGGATTCCGGCCAACTCTTTGCGGGTAGGTTGAGTAGTTTTGAGTTAACCGACTAAAACTTCCTGCCACACTCATCGACTCGTGTTCAGGTTTCAAATGAGCCAGAACTCAACCAAGGGAGGTACGTGACGCGTTTCGCGCGGAGCATATCTCCTCTTTCTACGATATTCCTACCGGATTTTTGCAGCACCGGAAGCTGATTTTTTCCCTTACATATTCGCTACTAGTCTAAGGGGTTATTCTAGCTACGCGCGGACGGGTAGGTGAGCTCACCAACAACAATAGTCCTAGCAAGACAGTGACCGGTGCCTGAAGAGCTTAAGAGCACCGAGAGTGGATCTGGGATATGACATGTTTCAAGATCTTCCTTTTTTTTTTATTGCTTAGATGGATGGACGAGCTCACAGCCCACCTGGTGTTAGGTGGTTACTGGAGCCCATAGACATTTACAACGTAAATGCGCCACCCACCTCGAGATATAAGTTCTAAGGTCTCAGTATAGTTACAAAGGCTACCCCCATCTTTCGAACCGAAACGCATTACTGCTTCACGGCGAAAATAGGCGCCACCTACCCGTGCGGACTCCCAAGAAGTCCTACCACCAGTGATTAAGCAAATTATAATTTTTGCGGGTTTGATTTTTATTACACGATGTTATTCCTTCACCGTGGAAGTCAATCGTGAACATTTGTTGAGAACGTATTTCATTAGAAAAATTGGTACCCGCCTACGGGATTTGAACACCGGTGCATTGCTACATACGAATGTACCGAACGTCTTATCCTTTAGGCCACGACGACTTCAAATCGTTCCTATTCGTATACTCTTGACAGAGTGGCCGTGATCATGTAGCAGTCGGATCCTGCGATACCGACGCTCTCGCGATGCGACGCCATGTGGCACGTTGTTTCGCAGAGTGAGAGCAATCGTTTATGTTGGAGTGAGTCACAGATTTTATGTGGTCGGTCCATCGTGTTGGAGATCGTCCGCGAGTTTCAAGATATGATGCGGAATTGATGGTCGTTGGTGCTACGTCTTTCGATCGGCGGGCTATTAGAAGCCGGAGTAAACGGCGACTGACCTCATTGTAAGCATCAACAGATAGTGTTTACGGATGTCTGCAGGATTTTGTTTCATTTTCAAGAATTTCCGGATCCTATTTTTTTTTTCATCAAACTGCATGAAGTATATTGGACCCACCTGGCTTAATTACTACTACTACTGAGCTGGCGCTATAACCCCGAAGTGGGTCTTGGCCTCCGACAATAAACTTTGCCATTCATCCCGGCGTTGCGCAACACCTTGCCAGTCCGACACTTGGAGCTCCCGTAAATTTCCTTCCACAGCGTCACACCAGCGGTACTTGGGCCTCCCTACGGGGCGGCGTCCCTCCGGTACATCCGTGTACACCCGTTTCACAGCCCGATCCTGCTCCATACGTACTACATGTCCGAGCCATTAAGCCATCCAAGGCACGGAGGCTCGGTTGGCTTAATTCGATTATTATAACTCTAAGCTTTTAAAATTATTTTTAGCACTTGTTATTACTGTAAAAGGGAGCTAACAATACAAAAATGCTTGACAAACAAGCTTCAAGTGCATTACGTTGATTGTGATTTGCACTTTAAAGGGGTCTCAACAAAAAGTTGGAGATTTGAACACCTCGGTAACCATTTTAAGCTGAGCGATTTATATTGTAAGTCCGTATAAATGTAGGATTTCAGTATAAAGATTTTTTTGATATTTGTTTTGAAACTAAAAGTCATCAATCATACCTTACAAGCTTTGTAAAAACTTTGGTAAAAAATAAAGTATTTCACTATATGAAAACATAGGTCTATCATGACAAGTCTATGTGGCTATTGATCAGAAGCCCTCAGCCACGCCAAGTCATGCTACTTTCATTGCCTCGTAATAAAGCCCTTCCATTTCATTTTTGTAAATCCAAGTTGCCTTATTGCCTAAAAGCGCTTACGTCATAGATGTGGCCGATCTCTTGGGATATATTTAATTTTATATCATAGGATATACGACAATTAGCAGTAGGTCGTTGAAGAATGCTATGCGAGGCTGATGAGGAGCGCAGAAGGTAAGGCGCTTACACACACAGCTTGCACACTTCTTCTTAAAGTACCATAACGTAATGAACTGTAATTAAATAAGTTTGTGAAAAGGCGATGCACGTAGAACAAATACAACTTTTTAATGACCGCAGGCATATGAGCGTATGGCCAGCCTGATGGTGAGTGGTTATCGTCGCTAATAGACGTCAGCAATGCCAAGGTCATAGCCAAGTTAGTGTCTACCGCTCGTATCTCCGTAAGCTTCGTTTGAACAAGGACGTACATTGCACCCGGGAAGCACCTGGAGAGGAGTTCATTCCAGCGCTGGATATTCCAGATTCCACTGGTACGTGACAAAAAATATCTCTTCAGGGAAGGGAAGGACAGGAGCCTTCCAACAGTCGCTGTCGAGACCTTGGGCTCTCGCCCGTAATTCGATTTGTATTTGATAAACTGTGGCTCTGTTAAATGTAATTAACATTTTTGACATTCTGACCCTCTTAAGCACATGAATTAACTTGTTAAATTTTGATAAGCTTAAAAATGTTAAACCCCATACCGAACGTAAGCTTTAAAGAGGTCAAGTTAAATTTGTCATCTGCCCTCCACAGGTACTTGTAGTTCATTATTCTAATTGCTTTTTCATACGAAATTCGAAAGGTCTGTTTGTCGAGTACCACTCACTTTTTGAGTGAAAAACCTGGTAATTAAATTGTTTTAAGGTCGGCACGGTCCACGGAGAGATTACTTTGAGATAAATCCCATATTTTCTTTTTATAAATTGCCTGTTTTCGAGTGACTTATTACATTTTCAATTTAAGTATTCCTAAAGATGTAGTTGAGATGATGACTTTATTGTTTTTAATTATTAATTAATTATTATAATGAGTGTTTTAAGTCGATTCAATTATGTTAGTAAAGTATAGTTATTCGCTCACTTGGCTACCATTATCGTGCCTATTTACAGATCAATGCAATCATTTGTTTTTGTATGAAAAGTAGGACAATTGTTGCACAAAAACAATTAAATAAGTGTAAGGCAAAAAACGATATTCACTGCGGATTATACAAATACTTGTATTAGTAAAAGCTATATTCAAGAGCCTTTGATTATATTAAATTTAAAAGACTCATAACTTTATTTGTATAAGGCACAAAGTTCACGATAATGCGGAGCTATTAAATTACGTCGCTCGTGCGGTGCGCGATTTTAATCCGAAGCAAACGAGGCACAATACATCACTGGTCAGCAAGACTGACTTGCGCTGTTTGAATAGAGAGGTACATGAAAATTGTATTCTAAAAATCTTTCAAATCAACAAAAAATCGAATGACCGTATCGTATGTAAAGCCTACATAATTTTGGAACGAAGTTCCTTATGGGACGATACGGAGAGGTACCCTAACCGGGAAAAAACGTCCGTAACGTAAGATTTTTATTAGTAATGCACACAGTGTACGACTTAACTTTGTAATAACGTACAAAAAATAACATATTTTTTTTATTATATATTTTTTATAAATCATTGTGAATAAAATAAAGTTGATAACTTTGTAAAGTATGTAGTTTTTTTTATGAATAAAAAAATCATAATAAAAAATGTACACCCGAATAATTATTTTCTTTATACCTCGAATAGAACTTAAAATTAATATTTTTATAACAAGGAACTTCATTCCTATCCGGTGTCCCACGACACCACACATCTTTTTTTTGTTGCAAACTAATATTGCATTCTAATTTAAAACTCAACGAAGCATTATAATATGATTACATTATTTCTCACTTCTTCACCACCTGTTCTAATTAGCTGTATCCTGTTCTTGCAGCAGTACGGCTTCCGAGATGGCTGCTCAATAGTGGAAGCGATTCTTCGCATTCTTATCCTTTTACGTGACGCCGTCTCGCGAAGTGGGTTTGCGATCAATATTGCTAACGTATTTAATTCCCTACTCTGGTCCGTGATTTGTAGAGGCCCTGGAAAACACAGAGTGTCTCCCTTACCTTTGCCCCTATCCAGAGGCCAGCACAGTGGATCGATACGCACATCGTGGTTGGAGGTGTCATTGAGGTCTTAGCCTTATTCCAAACAATCGTGGGGTATTTCGTGTTCACTTCGTTAATCTGGTTCTCAAGTTGTTGAGGACAGTAAGACGGGCATTAAGCCGGCTTCTTCTCAACTCTGAGGACCTGGCCAGGCGAAGCACCGCCTGTACATGGGTTGGTGGCTCTATATGGTGCTCCCGATTAGGAGTTTCTTCATATACTAGTGCTTATACGCGTGATGCAAAAGAGCAATTGCTGATCCATGCTGGTTTTGACTTTTGGCCCAGCGATATCCGATAATCACGTAACACCTGTATGAGTACGTTCACTCATATAGGATAAATAATAAGAAATAAAAAAGGATACTTACAAAAAACTCATTAGCCGCAATATTTCTTTGAGTTTGTTACCAGTTTGTTCCCAACTCAAGGATCATAGCGATGATTTGTTATGATCACCTCGGATGCGCTCAGCGGGCGACCAAAAACTGCATTAACATTAAGAAAGGCATGCAAACAAATGTAGGCTTTAACCTCAAACCAATTTCATTCATTTTAGCTTGTAAAAAGCCCCGAATAAAACACGCAAAACAAACATTGTGGCTCTTACAATTAAGAATTTGTAATGATTTCACTTACTTTTAAACTTGTGCTTTGTTACGTCGTGATAAAGTTTATATTGAATTGCGTAATTGATTATAAATTAAACAGTCTAGTGACGACTTTGTTCCGTGTAATAATTTCTCGATGTTCAGACAAGGGGTTCATAATTTATTCTATTTTAATCGTCTTCGCTACTTTCATTTTTGTTTTGTTTTTATTTGTTTAAATAATGTTAAGAGGATAAAGCAATTGAGTTGAATCGGTTGAAAAATCTATTTATTTTGTACCGTCTCTTCAAGCTCTTCAAGAGATATAATACTCTAAACATTTTTATGGTATTTTAATTTTTTTTGATTCTTTAACTAAGCTTCATTTGGGAATTTAATAGTATTTACAAGTGAATACAAGCGCAGTCCCGTGTCAAGGTTTGTATAAATAACTTAAATGTGCCGTAGTGTCATCCGTCTCTTTATATGTACTAGAGGTCCCGCAGTAGTCGAAATTCGACTATAATTAATTGGAATTGTAAGTTTGTACACTATTATGATTGTATTTTATACTTCTATAATCACAAATTTCGCCAAGACTACACTATAAAAAATATTAACAAAGGCAAATAATCTATTCTCAATTTGACAATAGACGTCAAGAACAAAAGTTTGACAATAAATAGTATGCATGCGTGTGTGCGTCTAATACATGGTATGTAGTGTGTGTAATGTTTTCTTTATTGATTTAATGTATCTTTTATGCATTATTTAAAAAATATATTAGCATTGTGCACGTCTTTTCTATATTCTCTATAAGTGTGGAAAATTTCATACTCCTCCGTCCGCGCAATTTTCGTAAAAGGGATACAAAGTTTTTCCTTCACGTATTAATATATAGATTATCTGAATTGATATAATAAACCACTCAAGTTCAAATATAAGATTTTTCTGTTACTCTGAAACAACATTTTTTTTTTTTTTTTTTTTTTCCTACCTATGCTGATAGCCTTGAGAGGCTATTTCAGCTTCACCCTAACGTTAGTAGGTGAGCTCGCGGGGCTCAACCGGAGAGTTGCTAACACTGACCCTAGCAAGAGCAGTGCTTCGCAGAATCTACCACCGGATCGGAAACGCGACCCACTGAGAAGATCCGGCGAGAAACTCAGTGGGCTGTGTCTATGGGTTAGTTCGCTCGTCGAGCCCTTCGTCGCAAGCGACGGGTTCGACGAGGACGGTGACCGGTGCTTGTGGTGCCTAAAAGCACCGTTAATGGATCAGGAGGATCCGTAATGACGTGCTTTGGGCGACGTCGACGGTTTACCATTCGGTCTACTGGGTCGGGTATGTAATTTCCAGCGGCTACGATGAGAGGGTTCTCATGTCGTGCCGCCTTCTCAAAATGGCGCAGCGATGCCGACTGTAGATACTTACTAAAAGAGTCGAGCTCCAGGTCGTCGTGGAGATCCACATTCCTAAGGAACCAAGGCGCTCCGACGGCTATCCTGCAGAATCGTGATTGAATAACCTGAAGGGATTTCAAGTGGGTGCGGGCTGCGTGAGCGAACACTACGCTTGCATACGTCATGACGGGGCGTATACAAGTTTTGTAGAGAGTTACCTTATTACGGAGGGACAGTTTGCTTCGACTACAAAGCATTGGATAGAGTCGTCCTAGAATAAACGCGGCGCGGTCGCGTACCGTTTTTATATGGGGACGGAATGTCATCCCTCTGTCGAGGGTGACGCCTAGATATTTGACCTTCGAGACCCACGGAATGGGCTGGCCAAAGAGAGTGATGGGAATAACGGCGGAGGTGTTTGCGCGCCTACTACGGAGTGGGATGCTCGAAGTGATGTTCGGAGGGCGACCCCTTTTGAAGAGCACCGCTGCGCTTTTCGTGGGGTTAATGTCTATTCGCCACTTCCGGAACCACTGTCCCATGGTGGCTACTGCGATCTGGAGTCGCCGATGAAGCAGCGACATCTTCCTACACGAGTAGTAGATAGCCGTGTCATCGGCGAAGAGCGCTAGATGGGTCTCCGGAGACCGGGGTATATCATTGATATACAAACTAAATAATAACGGGGAGAGCGCGGAGCCTTGCGGGACTCCGGCGGTCAGTTGACGGGGACGAGAACGAGTTCCCTCTACTCGATATCGAAACGAACGGTTCGACAAGAAGTCTCGTATGATGAGCACGAGTCTGTCTGGCACTCCCATGTTGTACAGTTTATAAATTAAACCGTTGTGCCAGACTTTGTCGAACGCCTTCGCGATGTCGAAGAAGAAGGCGCCGGTCGGGATTTGTTTACGCCTATTTAGTCCTATCAGAATGTGCTCCGTGAGGCGGTGCACTTGTTGTACGCACGAGTGTTTAGAGCGGAATCCGAACTGTTCGTCTATGAGAATTTTGTTCGCGGTAACAAAATCCCAGAGGTGTTTCCTAAGGAGCCGTTCGTAAATTTTTCCTATCGTCGAGAGGAGACTAATCGGACGGTAACTGGAAGTTTCGTTTGTCGGTTTGCCCGGCTTATGTATACCGATAACGTCCGCTTCTTTCCACACCGCGGGAAAGATGCAGTGCGTCATAGCGGCATTTAAAATTGTAGCCAACATTGCTATCAGTTGGACTGGCAAGAGTTTTAGCGCGCGGTTGTGGATGCCGTCGGAGCCGGGTGCCTTCCTAGGTTGTAGGTTGTGGATCGCGTCTCTAACTTCGTCAGTGGTAATGGGGGGTAACGCGTCCGAGGGCGGCAGGGAAGCTCTGCGATCGACCTCCCTGTCGACTAACTCGGTGTGTTCGGGGTCCGCGTGTTGAGTGCTGGTGGTGCACTGCTCTTGCAGTGCATCGGCCAGCAGCTCAGCCTTGTCATCGTCATCGAATGCCGGTGGTTGGCCTGAAGGGCGTACGAGGGGAGGCATAGTAGCGGTAGTTTCGGATTTGAGAGTCCTAGCTAGTCGCCAGTATGCTTGGTGGGAGGGCGCGAGTTGTTCTAGATAACTATGCCAATTATCGTTACGCGCGTCGCTTAAGCGGGAGTGGACTTCGCGTTGTAGACGACGCATCCGAATCCGGTTTGAATGCGTGGGAAGACGATCGTAGGCCCGGATTGCCGCGTTCCTAACTCTTAAGAGATTCCTAAGATCGGGGGACAGTCTGATGCGGTGGAAGCTGTCCTCCACATCGACTTCTTTTGAAGATCTAATGATCGCGGAAGAGATGTGATCGGTAATGATGTTTATGGATTCGACGGTGTCCTCGGGGGATGGATTCGAATCCGGGCCGCAAGGGAGGATTGGCGGAGCGGCGTCGGCTAGGCACGTGCCCAGCTTATTCCAATCCACCATGGTCCTCGTAACAGTGACTGGGTTGTGAGGGCGACCGAGCTGCATAACGACAGGTCGGTGGTCTGAGTCGAGCTCTGACATTGCTTCGATGGAACGTAAGCGCAGAGTTACGTTCCTAAGCAATGCCAGGTCTATAGTGCTCGGACGGAGCGCGATGTTATACGGATAACATGTTGGAGTTGGGGGACCGACTATTTCAAAGGTGAGGTCGTCTATAAACGCGTCGAGACGCCTACCGTTAACGTTTGTACGATGGCAGTTCCACCTAGTGTGGTGGCAATTTAAATCGCCTGCCAGGATGACGGAGTCTCCCATGCCGAACAGTGACTCGATGTCACTGCTCAGGAGGGGCTTGTCCGGGGGGAGATAAACGGATGCGATGACGATCGGCTGGTGTCCCGTCAGCGAGATACGGCACACTGACGCCTCGATATGTAAGAGCGAGGGAGTATCGAGAGGGACAACGTGCAGGGCCCGTCTATAGTAAATGGCAGTCCCGCCTTTGGAGGCGGTGAGTCTGTCATTCCTAACCATGACGTAGTTCGCGACTTTCGGGTCGCGACGCGAGGGCTTCAGACAGGTCTCCTGCACTAACAAGATATCTATAAGATTGTCGCGGAGGAATTCGAAAATTTGATCGCGTTGCCGCGCGAGTCCGTTAGCATTGTAGAATGCTAACGTAAGGGAATACGGTTTTTCTCTACCTTTTTGCGCCATTGATTATCAGTAAAGATTTTATAACGTACGCGACACGGACTCGTAGACGTCCATGTGATCGAAAGCGGCCGCGAGCCGCTGTTCGGGGGTTACCGACCTACGTATCGCGTCTGCGAACGATCGCAGACGGTCGAAGTTGACTGCGGTGACGAAGTCACGCACGAGCGCGAAGTCGTTGACGGCAGAGGGTTGCGGGGGACGGAACGCGGGCGCGGGGCGAGGTGCGAGCAGGGGCTGGGGCGCGGGGCGTGTCACGAGCGGGGGCGGGGGTGCGGTTTCCGTTCCCGCCTTCGTATACGGCAGCGGTTTTTTCCACGCCGACACCGTGGGAACTGCAGCCGGCACGAAGGCGGGTTTCGGCACTGAAGGCGCCGAAGTCTTTGGGCCGACGGTTCGGGGGGCTGGGTGGGTCGGACGTTTTCGCGGAGCCCTAGGACATCCACGGTAGTTCGCGGGGTGCCCTTGCTTAAGGCATAGGACACAGCTTGGAGGTTCGGTCGCGGTTTCCCTAACACGCGAGCAATCTAGTGTGGCGTGGTCGCCGAGGCACTTTACGCAGCGGGGGCGCGCGTGGCAATTACGAGCCGAGTGGCCGTAAAGCTGACATCTGTAGCACTGCCCGGGAGTGCCACGTTTATGGGGGGCTTCGATGGAGACCCCGGATAGGCCGCAGACTGTCGAGAGGCATGAGATCTTTTTCTTGGCCTCCGGGGTTGGCTCCAACGCGACGAGTATCATGTTGTAGGGCTGCTTGCCCCGCCCGCTGTGCATCCGATGCACACTAACTATAGGGAGTGCCTGAGCGATCAGGTCCTCCTTAACGTAGTCTATGTCTAGCTCTTTCGGTACTCCGCGTATTACTACACGGAGCTCGCGGTCCTCCTGAAGAGCATAGGTGTGGAAACCTATGTTCTCCTTTCGGAGGTATGCTGAGAGGGCCCTATGGTCGCCCGGCGTTGCGACCTTGATCTGAATCCCATGCGCGACGTTACGCGCATGGGTGTAGTTGATTTTATTTGCCTGAAGGGCCTGGGAAACGCGGTTCCACGCAGTTTTTTCCTGGAGAATCAGCGGGGGCGGGGCAGCTGCTTTAGGAGCGGGCGCGGGCTTGGGACGCGGCGGCGGGGTTACGCGGCGAGCGGAGTCCGACTCCGGTGTCACGACTACCTGCGGGCGGGAGGCGGTCGCGGATTTTGTCTACTTCGTCGTGGAGCTCCGGGACTCCACGGCGCGAGTACGCTTTTTACCGCGCGTTACGGTTTGGAACCCATCCGAAGTTCCAGGCTGAGGGCTTGACGCGGATTCGAAATCCATCTCCGATTCGGTATCGGAGCCTGAACTCGAAACGATCGAGGTCGCGACGGACGAGACGCGCGATGACGTAGTCGACGCGGGCGCGGGGGTGGGGGTAGCGCTAGGCGCTTCATGAGTCGCATCGTCGGAACGTGCGCTCGAACTTAACGCGGCGGCGGGGGCGCGCGGCGTGCCTCCGAGGCACGTTTGAAATACGCGGCGACGGACGCGGGGGGGGAGGGATTGCCACGGGCGGCCCTATACTCTAAGTACTCGGCCCTAATTGACGGGTACCTATCCCGGAGGAGCCCGACAATATCCCTAACATCTTCTTGCTCCATTTCTTCGGTCTTCTTGCCCGGGGGGGGCGGCCCCGGGACTTTTGTTGAACTCGCCGAAAGGCGAGGCCCCGGATAGGATTTGTAACCCCCCTGTGCTGCAGGACAGCAAGGAGCAGGGGGGGGGGAATGCCTATGCCGTGAAAACGGCAATCGGCGGGGAAAAGGAAAGGAACCCGCTCGGGCTGTATAGTGCTACAGCAGGCAGAATCGCGAGCGGGGGTCTAGTCTTGAAAAAGACTGTTGTTTTGGGAAGGGTTAGGAAATCGCTAGCCTGTGAGTGCCACAGGAAGCCTGAACGTAGCGATTGGTTTTGCCTTGAAAAAGGCAGTTGGTAAGGGTGGGTTCGCGGTTACAAAACTTTAGCGCACAAAAATGAACTCCGAGACGCAAATCGCAAGCGACCAACGGATCGGCACGTCCGCACTACCGAATTGTACGCACGATGTATTCACGGTCACTACACTGTCGAGCACAACTGTGAGTTCAGAGACGCAGCTCGCAAGCGGGCCACGGATCGGAAAGCACGTCCGCGCACGACCGAGTCGTGAGCGAGAATGTTGAAAAAACAACAAAGACAAAAACTTGAACTTATAATAATACATTATGGTAAATTTGATTTGTAAACATAATTATTTTCTAGAATAACATTAATTACACTATTTCAATTTGAATAATTATGATTTTTTGTTAATTATTAGTATTCTTTTTTCCCCAAAAGTTAATCCATGCAATGGAATTAGATTACAAAATGGCGCTGGATTCCCTGTCTCGATAGGATTATGATATCGCACCGAAGTGAACATTCTTAGGATTATAGTTTGTTAAACATAGTTTGATTAATGAATTAGTTGAAGGAGTGATATTTGTATGGTTTTATTCTCTTAGAAAAAATCTATTATCGAACAATGTTGAAAAAATACATTTTTAACGTCTCCTTGTTTTTATTGCTTAGATGTGTGGATGAGCTCACGGTCTACCTGGTATTAAGTAGTGACTGGAGGTCATAAACATCTACAACATAAATGCGCCATCCACCTTGAGATATAAGTTCTAAGGTCTTCAGTATAGTTACAACGGCTGTCCCACCATTCAAACCGAAACGCATTACTGCTTCACGGCAGAAATTGGCAGGATGGTGGGTACCTACCCGTGGGGACCCACAAGACGTAGTATTATTAGTAATTGCATAAATTACAATAAACTCATCAAACTAACTAAGTTTATTCTTGTTTCGGCTTCATAAACAGTTCTAATGCGGTAATCAATGCTTTGGTTTATTTATTAATAGATCATTACTTATTTTAGCTGTCTAAATAAATACTGAAAACGGTATATATGCAATACATATACTATATATACCGAAAACGGTATATATAAAATATGTTATATAGCGACCCGCCCTCGCTTCGCTTCGGAAACTGTAATTTATTATTGATTTCTCCACTATTTAATGGATGTTATTATACATATAAACCTTCCCCTTCAATCACTCTATCTATTAAAAAAACCGCATCAAAATCCGTTGCGTAGTTTTAAAGATTTAAGCATACATAGGGACAGACAGATATAGGGACAGAGACAGCGACTTTGTTTTATACTATGTAGTGATTTAAAAGATATATCGTTTTCACTAAAAAAATGAGCAGTAGCATAATAACATGGAAGTGTTTTATTAGTGCCAAAACATTAACGCGTTGTGAAGTGTCGTTGAAAAGTCATCATGTCGCGAGCAGGAACCGTGTTGCTACTATGTACTTGCGTGTCCTTAAAAGCTAGTTTCCGTGTAACTTCTCCGCAAGCGATCCTAAATTCGTGTCACATTTCCACCAAGAGAGCTGGCTTGTTCGAATATCGGGAGTTCTTTGTTCTGGTTTCGTAAGAACAAGTTACACTGCGAACTCTGTGCGGGTTGATTTATCTATACTAATATTATAAAGAGGAAATTTGTTTGTTTGTTTGTATTGAATAGGCTCCGAAACTACTGAATCGATTCGAAGAATTCTTTCACTGTTTGGAAGCTACCTTATTCCCGAGTAACATAGGCTATGATCTTTTTTGAAAACATTTAGGGATCCTTACTAAAACTTCAATAATGTAACCCAAGGTGTAAAAAAATTACCTAACATATTCTTTACATCACGTGCCCTGAGAAAACTATTGATTATAGAATAAAATAATGTACTACGACTTTGTAGAACACATTATTATTTACAAAAAGTGTCGCAACAGCATATGTCTAACTATTGTAGTTATGCCGCATTAAGTGTTCTTTTATTTAAAAAAATAAAACAACGTCAAATATCGTACAATTTTTTGTTAAAGACCCGAGCGGAGCCGGAGCGGGCCGCTAGTACATATGTATCTGGGAAAATATTGAGTTTGGTGCCCTGTTTATTCGAATCGTTTGCTAGCATTTTGAAATTGCTGCAAGAATTCGTTTGTTTTAAATTTTATTTTCTTAGTTTGCACAGGAAAGTAGTGAGCAGCATTGAGGTTTTTTTTTAATCTGGTCTTGTAATTCTTTAACCATTGGCTTAAGCCCTTCTAGAACTGGAATAGTTTTGCTGATTTTTCGAGGGCTATGACGTCTATCAAGGCTGAAAAGAGAGAGCGAGAGAGAAAGTAGGCATCGGACATTAAAAGCTAGACGTTTGGCTTTCAGTTTGACTATGCCATTAGTAATATTACCCTAAATAAGTTTTCAAATATGTTTATTTACAGAATTTTACATTACTTTGCTTTTTATGTCCTATCTATTTAGACGCATTGCACATCTGGTATTAGGTGATATGAACGTAACGTTTATTCCCATATTCAACTTGACAAATGAAGCTGAAGTCTCAATTACTGTAGTACCTAACCTTGGAGTCTCTGCTAGCACTACCAACAAAGATAGCCTAACAAAGAAACATCAATATCTCTAGTCATTTCATATAGATCCTAGAATAAGACATAATAAATAAGGATAATGAGAGAATTGAATAATTTTGTGATTTCTAGTAATCAGCAGAGTCGTGCGTGATCAGATATGGATATGAATAAAAAAAATTTTATTGCTTAGATGAGTGGACGAGCTCACAGCCCACCTGGTGTTAAGTGGTTACTGGAGCCCATAGACATCTACAACGTGCACCACCCACCTTGAGATATAAGTTCTAAGGTCTCATATAGTTACAACGGCTGCCCCACCCTTCAAACCGAAACGCATTACTGCTTCACGGCAGAAATAGGCAGGGTGGTGGTACCGGGCGGATTCACAAGAGGTCCTACCACTAGTAATTACGCAAATTATAATTTTGCGGGTTTGATTTTTATTACACGATGTTATTCCTTCACTGTGGAAATCAATCGTGAACATTTGTTGAGTACGTATTTCATTAGAAAAGTTGGTACCCGCCTGCGGGATTCGAACACCGGTGCACCGCTCAACACGAATGCACCGGACGTCTTATCCGTTAGGCCACGACGACTTTAATTTGACAATAGTAATAATTTCACACATATAATAAAATTGTTTTAATTATAATATCAATAGCATGTTATTGAGGAATACTCAATAGCGCTAAAGTACTAGTGAATTTGAATCGTTTGTTCGTACAACGTCGGATTAAAAAAAAATAAAAATTATTCAGACCATTATAAGTCCATATGTTGTTAGTAGAGTAATACTTATAACTATGTTAGTAAAATTAAAATTAAAATTTAAATTAGCAAATTTATTATTACTAAAATTTTCATAACAATTAATAGAGGCTTCAGTTAAAAAATTAAAACATTAATAATACACATACAAAAATTATTTATCACAGATTGATGATTCACATTAGTACACATATTATCACAACATTTGCTCAATTCTAGAGGAAAATCTATTAATTTCAATTTATCATTACAATATTTACAATATTTAAAGTTCTCCAGCGATTGAGATTGTCAACAGCAATTCAGTAACAAAACAAATATTTCACGAACGATATCTATTCGAAAAACCGGTAACCCAGTTTCAATTATCCCCTAAAATTCCCTTCTTTAGCTGCTTCAATAAAGCTTAACTTTTTAATTCATAGATTAAGGTGTAATTCTTTTGTCTTCCCCCAAGCCTGCTGTGGCAGGGACGACCAAACCTTTTGTCTTTTTGTATTGTTGGAACTTAATTGATTTTTTTTTATGTAAACTGTTAATATGTAATATGTAAACTGTTAAACTGTTAATAACTCCATTTTCATTTCATTTTCAGTGACCTTAGTTTAGGATTAGTTAGTATAGTTATAAAGAATAGTTCTTTGTGTATATGCTTAGTGCGAGTTTTCTAACTTCTCGATCGCGTAAAAGTAAACTCAAATTTGTATGGAGTTCGAACAGCGCCCCTAGCGGCAAACGTAGGAAGCCCGTCCAACTCCATACATTTTGAATTAGGTTTTACGCGATCGAGAAGTTAAAAAACTCGCACTAGGCACACTGAACGCCCTTTGTTTTAACTTTATCATAAGCTCGGGATGCCTACTGGTGTTAGTTCATCTTGTGACGTCGCCCTAAACACGTCATTACGGATGCTCCCGATCCATTAACGGTGCTTTTAGGTACCTCAAGCACCGGTCACCGTCCTCGCTTGCGACGAAGGGCTCGGCGAGTAAAATAACCCATAGACACAGCTCACTGAGTTTCTCGCCGGATCTTCTCTGTGGGTCGCGTTTCCGATCCGGTGGTATAATAGATTCTGCGAAGCATTGCTCTTGTTATGGCCAGTGTTAGCAAAATCTCCGGTTTGAGCCCCGAGAGATCACCTACACGCTAGGGTAACGCTGATGTAGCCTCTTAGGCTATCAGCATAGGTAGGAGAAAAAAAAGTAAGTGTTTCGGCTTGAAGAGTGGGCGGGTATTGTGCTGTAAAGCCGAGACTTAGAACTTATGTATCCACCCATTAGCGGGTGGCGGCATTTGCATTGTTATAAATGGTTACTTCGGTAAGCATTGTGAACGCTTTGAGAATAACGAAAAGTTTGATGTCGTCGTGGCCTAAAGGATAAGACGTCCGGTGCATTCGTATCGAGCGATGCACCGGTGTTCGAATCTCGCTGGCGGGTACCAATTTTTCTAATGAAATACGTACTCAAGAAATGTTCACGATTGACTTCCACGGTGAAGGAATAACATCGTGCAGTAAAAATCAAACCCGCAAAATTATAATTTGCGTAATTACTGGTGGTAGGACCTCTTGTGAGTCCGTACGGGTAGGTACCACCGCCCCGCCTATTTCTGCCGTGAAGCAGTAATGCGTTTCGGTTTGAAGGGTGGGGCAGCCGTTGTGACTATACTGAGACCTTAGAACTATATCTCAAGGTGTGTGGCGCATGTACGTTGTAGATGTCTATGGGCTTCAGTAACCACTTAACACCAGGTGGGCTGTGAGCTCGTCCACACATCTAAGCAATAAAAAAAAAAAAAAAAATAAAAAAAAAAAAAAAAAGTATAAGTATTTGATTCTTTAAATTTTCTATTAATTACAATTGTACTATCAAAATGTTTTATTCAAATAAGCTTTTGAAGGTATATCAAATACTCAAGACCTAATTAATGACCGATTCGTTATAAAGTTTCTGCAATAAAAAGCTCAGTGTTTGCTCTTTTCCTAATGTTTTATATACATTGCGGGACAGAGAATATTAAATTGAGTACAAATGATATAATTTTACAATTGAATGTTGTGTAAATTATAGGTACATTCCTTATGTTCCTTTTTCAATTAGGGTGTTGATATTACAATGAGCCTACGATGACAACAAGCTGGCATTGACAATGCCCATGAGAAACTTTAACTAGCTGCGGTGCGACGTAAGTTCTTCTGCTATTACAACTAAAAACTCATAATTTTAATAATACTTTCCGCAGTATTGTTTTTAATTTATTTACTTTAATCTTGTTTGAGCGACATGTCGTTTAGCATTTCACGTTTTGAGCTACGTTTAAAATTGCAAGCCGTCAGTATATAAACAAGAAGAGGCAAACAGAAAAGAAAGCGAGTTAATAAAATCTCGTTCATAACTTATTATTTTTATTACTTTCTAGCTTCCGCCCGCGGCTTCGTCTGTGTGGACTTTACTATAAACGCGTGGGGTTCAGAAGTGAGTTGTAGTAGTCTAACTTACCTCCAATAGGTAGTCTGGTAGTCTAACTTCTTTTTCAGGTTTCAAACTGTTTAGATATCGTTTTTTTTTAATCGATTACGTGTCTTTGATGTTTAAATGTAGACAGAGTTACTAACGTATTGGTTATTACGTTATTGTTATATTCTGTCTGTTGTTTTGAAGATGGAAGTATAGTTGTTGGCCTAAAAATCTCCAGCCAGGCAGTGAGCACGACTTCAACTAAGACGAGTACATAATCTCCAACATTTATAAGCTTTAGGGCAAATTAAAAATAATTTAAATTCAGTTTTTTTTTGCAATATCCAATTTCAATGAAACTAATATTATTTGTCTTGAATTAATCTGTTTCTTCTTGTGAAAACAACGTGAAAATCCGTCCAGTAGTTCCGGACATGTACACAAACAAACCGACAGACATTAAATAACTCTAACAATCGCTGGTTTATGTTAAAATATTTTATCTGCTCTTATTATTTTTCTTCAATGTACCGACACGCCGGCTTCGTTTATTTGATTATACGTATTGATGTTTCACGAAATTTGATACGTCCAGTCACTGGATTTAATTATTTTGTCATGATAATTGATATAGAGAGTCAAGTTCCATTAATTTTACGTTTATCCATAAAATCTGAGATGTTCATAAATTTTAACGCTAAAAGCTTTCGTAATGTCAATAAATAGGGACGAACAACATGTTTCGCAACAAAACGGTATTATGGAAATCTGTTATTTATGACTTAATTGATGTTCTGTATAATTAGTGGTGCAGCAGTCAAAGAGAGATCACTATGTGTATTAGCAGTATGGATTGGTAAATTGTAATAATAACGATCGAATAATAATAATAAAAATCGATTAAACAACATCCTCAAACACGCATATTGGACATTTTCTTGACATCGTATAAATTCGGTAATTCTCGGTACGGTTCGGAAAGTTCACCTGCGGCTATATTCAGACTCGCCAAGTTACGTCGGTCGTATTGTAATGAGCAATTTAGTGGGCAACTTCATTCTGTTAATTTTGTGTCACGGTGCGCGCGCATCGTAAAATTTCACTCTCATCAATTTTTCATAGCGTTAGTATAACTTCAAAAAAACTTAAAATCTATCAAACAAAGCGTGGAAATAATTGTCTCGCACAACACGCGCCAAACAATACTGAGAATAAACATGAAACGAAATCGAAAATTTGAGTGTTTGTTTGCGGCTTAATATTCCATTTCCAGGTTGGACTCCGGCATTCGGCTCGTTATTCAAAGATTAGCTACCCATCCTGTGACCGTTAAGAAAATTGTAGAGGTCCTAATATTAGGTGCTGGGTTGATACACGGCAGTTGAATAAAACGAGGTAATTTTCCATGACGCGAATACGAATACGAAGATTTAAAAAAATTAGGTCAATTCTTAAAATTATTTTACTCCGAGAGCTTATATTTTTGGAACGAAGTTCCTTATGGGACTATACGGAGGGGTACCCTAACCGGGTAACCGGTAAAAAACGTCCGTAACGTAAGATTTTTACTATTTATGTTCTTAGTATGATGGCTATACAGTGTCTAATGTATAGTCTACGTGATGACGGTTATTACTATTATTCATATAAATAGCTGTTTCTTTGCATATTATTATTATATATTTTTTATAAATCATTGTGAATAAAATAAAGTTGATAATTTTGTAAAGTACGTTTTTATCAATAAAAAAATCATAATAAAAAATGTAAAATACCCAAATAATAATTTTCCTGGTGTTAAGTGGTTACTGGAACCTATAGACATCTACAACGTAAATGCACTACCCATCTTGAGATATAAGTTCTAAGATCTCAGTATAGTTATAACGGCTGCCCCACCCTTCAAACCGAAACGCATTACTGCTTCACGGTAGAAATAAGTAAAGCGGTGGTACCTACCAGCGCGGACTCACAAGTGGTCCTACCACCAGTAATTACGCAAATTATATTTTTGCAGGTGTGATTTTTATTACCGTGGAAGTCAATCGTGAACATTTGTTGAGTACGTATTTCATTAGAAAAATTGATACCCGCCTGGGATTCGAACACCGGTGCATCGCTCAACACGAATGCACCAGACGTCTTATCCTTTAGGCCACGGCGACTTTCACATACGTCATAATATGAAATATTAGAAAACATGAATAGCGACCTGTGACTTTTCAATTGAGAAACTTGCTTAAATATCACTGAAGTAGCCAACGTCTATCCACAATCTGCCTACAAAGAATATTGCGGTATTTTGGTCATGTTGCACGTAGGGATACCAGCAATTTGGAACGCCTTGTGGTGACCGGTAAAATAGAGGGAAAAAGGCCTAGGGGTAGAGGTCCCAAACGATGGTCGGACCAAATAGCGGAGGAACTGGGGATGCCTATCAGCGACGCACTCCACCGGGCTGCAGGACGGGATCGATGGAGACAGTTGGTTGACGAAATCGGACGGAGTCACGATCCTCAGCAGTGAGCAACCGATCGAAGAGAGAGAGAGCCAAACAATTATACACCAGCTGGCATAGCTAAATTGTCATGTGAGTTGTCAAATTTTCACGTCCAAATATAAAATTGATACTTAGCTTTGACGTCGAGCCATATTAACTTTATAGAAAATTTCCTCGTACGTCATTACCTGCGGTATATTAAGCCGACAACCCTGTGTTAAAATTTACCTATCTATAAGCTAATTACACTGAAAAATAGCCGTTATTCCGTAAGCATAAGACATACCTTTCACAGCAACATTGGGTTATATGGCGACGTAGTATTTGGGTGTTTAATGGGACGGTGGAAGCATGTTTATCATTTGTTGTGAAATTTTGCGGTTTCAAACAACTCATCTACCTGTTGTTTTGAAATGATACATTGTTTGCCGTACCGAGAGGATTATCAAAGGTTTTTAGGTACAATTTAACTTTATTTTGAATAATTTTCTTTAGGATTACATATACATTATTTATTATAATAAAATGCAAATTAAACAACAAAAAACAGATGCTGTAAAAGAAACACTAACAGAAGAAACAGAAACGTAACTTCTGATGGCAAGTTTTTTACTGGTGGTAGGACCTCTTGTGAGTCCGCGCGGGTAGGTACCACCGCCCTGCCTATTTCTGCCGTGAAGCAGTTAATGCGTTTCGGTTTGAAGGGTAGGGCAGCCGTTGTAACTATACTGAGATCTTAGAACTTATATCTCAAGGTGAGTGGCGCATTTACGTTGTAGATGTCTATGGGCTCCAGTAACCACTTAACTCCAGGTGGGCTGTGAGCTCGTCCAACCATCTAAGCGATAAAAAAAAAGTTTCAGTGGATATACCTACTACTGGAGATATAACTTCAGGAGGGTTGACGTCAATAACTTCCTGTTTACCGGTGGACGCTTTTTCAACTTGTCCCCTATACAGGATGGTGCTTCTTACCTCCATCGATGTCATCAGGTTTGAGCCCCGTGAGCCCACCTATTAGTTAAGGTTACGCTGAAATAGCCTCTCAAGGCCTCAATCAGCTTAGGTAGGAAAAAAAACCTCCATCCTGCATCCTGCATCCTTCCATAATGGAAAGTAATGGTTGCTGTTAATTATGTATTATATATAACACGGATGGACGATCTGAAGGTTGCTGTAATCCGCCGGAGACGTGCAACACAGGATTGCTCCAGATTCTGAAATTTGACGGAAGCCTTTTGCGAGCTGTAGCCGTCTGTAAGTTGATGATTACGAGCAGTCAGTAAGTATCTACAGTCGGCATCATTGCGCCACTTTGAAAAGGCGGCAAGACATAAAAACCCCCTCGTCGTGGCCGCTGGGAATTACATACCCGATCCTGTGCACCGAATGGTAAACAGTCGATTTCGCCCTAAGCACGTCTTTACGGATCCTCCCGATCTATTAACGGTGCTTTTAGGTACCTCAAGCACCGGTCACCGTACTCGCCGAACTCGAAGGGCTTGACGAGTAAATAAACCCATAGACACTGAGTTTCTCGCCGGATCTTCTCAGTGGGTCGCGTTTCCGATCCGGCGGTAGATTCTGCGAAGCACTGGTCTTGCTAGGGCCAGTGTTAGCAATGCTCCTGGTTTGAGGCCCCGTGAGCTCATCTATACGTCAAGGAGAAGCTGAAATAGCCTCTCAAGGCTATCAAAATAGGTAGGGAAAAAAATATGATTACGACAATTGCTTTTTTGTGTGTGAAAAAGCCTAAATTTTTCAAATTAATTTCGAAATGTGAAAGAAGAAAAGTTGGACCGTAGATATATTAAACCGGAATCGACTGTTCGAGTCGAATGGACGTCGTTCAGAAACCGACATAAAACACAAAAAACACTCGTAAACTTTCACTGCCTTGAATATCATAACCCGATGACAATAAGGCTTTATGCCACGGAGCCCTTCGACTTAAGCTATGGTGCAATGGAGGGAGTTTACAGAAGGACAACTGTCACTGTCAAATTCAACATGTTTTTTGAATTGAAAATGTCTTAAACACCGTTGTAATTTGGAACTGTGTGAAACGAAAGGTCTCGTTACTAGGCCATAAAATTTAAAAAAAAAGTATAGTGTTATAATTAATTTCAAATTTTCTATTTTACAATCGAATGTGCCGAAACAAAAAAACACCTTAAATCTTGTTTGTACGTCACTATATCTACGGCAGACATTTAAGAAATTCCTTACCCCAAAAGGTTTAGCACAAGTACTGCTTTCACTAAAGCCTCTACAATGATTCGCGCTGTATCCTTAGATTCCCCTTAGCAATTTTATACGTCTGAACCGTAAAACCCGAACACTTACAGGCCGCTGTTATCTACCCATCTGCCATATTGTGCGTTTCGGCGGCCTTGTTACGATCAACAGAATTCGCTTAGCAATGTGTACATACGGGTTGATGTTGTGAACGTGACTGTTGATTTTCTTTTTGATAGTGATGAACGTTTTTTTTATTTTATTTTTTATTGCTTATTGCTTAGGTGGGTGGACGAGCTCACAGCCCACCTGGTCGTTACTGGAGCCCATGGACACCTACAACGTAAATGCGCCACCCACCTTGAGATATAAGTTCTAAGATCTCAGTGTAGTTACAACGGCTACACCACCCTTCAAACCGAAAGGCATTACTGCTTCATGGCAGAAATAGGCAGGGCGGTGGTCCTACCGCTAGTAAATGTCTAAATGTCCTACTCGTCTAGTACCATCAGATATGTTTAAACTTATCTATCAGTGTAGACGATAATTATATCTCCTAATCTATATGGAATATAAAATCGAAATGTTGCCGTCCAATTTAAAAGTGTCTATTTGACATTTAAAACCTAACTCTTATGATGTAATATTATTGCTATACCCGCATCTATTTGATTTACTTTATTGATTTCATTATGCGAAGACCGTTGGTATAAAATCAACGCGCGCCATAGCCTATATTGTAACAATCCTAGTATTGAAAGTAAAAATAGATGGCTGTGATCGCGGCATCACCTCACTAGTTTTGAAGTGAAAACTTCTTTAGAATCGTTGTGATTTCAAACCGGATGCAACGGAAAAAACGACAGGTAAGAGACACAAATACAAAAATGTGTAGGATGAAGACAGCAAAGAATGAGACAGAAATATACATACTATTTAATACAGCGCCATCTGTGAGATTTTTTAATACTAACGTGTGTATGAAAGCTCTTGTAGTGAATTTCAATTTAGGATTATACATGAAATTAAAATATCAATTCACAGAGGGCGCTACCTTACAATTATTTACTAATGACAAAATTTTACATATACTTAAGACGTTTAGGATAATTGTATTTTAGTTTTGGAAGGTTTCACTTCTACCACGTGTGAATTGCACACATTTTGTTTTTTTTTTTTACAATACAGTGAAGAGTTCATATTAATTTAGCATCGGTACCTGTACCGCTATAAATACACGTAGAAGGTTATAAAATTCAGTTAAAATTTATTTTTTGGTAGCTACATAATGGACATATTATTTGGTACTTACTTATGTCCTTAAAACAGAAGAAAGTGGCAAAAGCGTTGAAGTAAGCGAACTTTATTGGTCATTATACATACAGTGGTACTTACAGGACCGAAAATGTTAATAGCGTCTCGCGTCTCGTGATTCTGTCGCGACAGCACGGTACCGAATATACGCTTGTATTTTCCAAACGGAGGCTTTTCATACAATAAAATTTACATAACTACGCACGGTGGCGTGGCGCGGCGTCTTATTAAATTTCCACCCCCGAGTACTCATTAATGGTTTTGTATTTAACCACCTACTGTTATATTGAGATAAATCATCAGCTATTATGACGTTTTGTATTGCTTTTATGGCTTTGAAGAAAATCTAGGATCTCCTTAAGATATTTCTCTTGAGCATATTTCAAACGATGCATCCCGACAATCGGTGTGGACTGAACGAGAAGATTGAATGTGAATTTTTCACTGAAGTATTATAAAGGTCTATGGAATTAGTACAGTTTTATTGTCATCGGCTATATCTATATGTCAAGAGAACACCAGTCATATGGTCAGATCTAGTACGAGAAGCACTTGGTGGTAGTCTGTACCATGCGGTCCATGCCACCTGTGATCGAACCCAGTGGAAGAACGTCACATGTGGTGGCGATCCTCAGCAGTGAGAGAACGATATAGAAGAGAGATATGTCAACTTACAAAACTGCAATATTGAATGTGCTGTTTTACGAAAGGATAGCTGTATTGGCACACAAGCCGCTTGATGTTAAGTCGCTAAACTCACGGGACGTCGACGGATGAAAAAAAACATTAATAATCAGTAAAAAAACTAATTAACATTTTGTTATGCATTTAAGTTGGTCGTGCGTGAACATGAAAAATATTGAAGCTGAAGAAACTGATAAATATAAATGCTCTATATAGAAATTATTATGGGCATGTTTTCGAAAATGAAAATAATTTTATATAATATACGTACTAGTTGTTAACTTTCCTATTCTGTAGTAAATTGAAATAAAGAAATCAAAGCTTAAAAGTGTCATACAAATAATCTTATTACAGTAAGATTACCTCTCATATATTTCTTTGTCGAATGCTTCTGTAGATAGCCAAGTTTTATTACCAAGCCAATAATTCTCGGGGATAATCTTCGTTCAGACATGTTTATGTGAAAATTTTTTGAGATGTTTCAGCATTGCATAAATCATTAAGGTTTAAGAGCCGCAAAGCGATTCCGCTAAGAAATAGGGGGTACTCGTGTTCTTGAACAAACACTTTTCTTTTTGTCACGTTTTTTTATTAAAATATCCTTATTGTTCTCGACTGTTCTGGAATAGACCGGTGATATCTTATTAATTAAAAGAGTGGACTGTAATACGATTGGTATTTATAATAGTTGTTCAATTTATAAAACAAGTAACAAACTAGTGTTATGGGTGGCGTTGCTGGCATGCCTTAAGACGCTATATCAGCGCTACGCTATGTCCCAGTGGTTCGTCAGGAACATCGACCTTCACGACGACTTGGGCCTAGAGTCCATCAGTAAGTATTTTACAGTCGGCATCAATGCGCCACTTCGATAAAACGGCACGACACGAGAATCCTCTCATCGTGGCCGCCGGGAACTACATAGCCGATCCTGCGGACCAAATGGTTAACAGTTGACGTCGCCCAAAACACGCCATTTCGGATCCTCCCGATCCCCTAACGGTATTTTTAGGTCCCTCAAGCACCAGTCATCGTTTTCGTCGAACCCGTCGCTTGTGACGAAGGGCTCCGCGAGTAAATTAACCCACAGATACAGCCCAGTGAATTTCTCGCCAGATCTTCTCAGTGGGTCGCGTTTCCGATCCGGTGGTAGATTCTGTGAAGCACGGCACTTGCTAGGGTTCGTGTTAGCAACGTCGTCAGGTTTCAGCCCCGTGAGCTGACCTACTAGCTCGGCCAATCTAGAATAACCCATCCAGGTTACTAGAATAGGTAGGAAAAAAGATACCTTAGTGTGACCTTAGAACTTATATCTCAAGGTGAGTGGCGCATTTACGTTGTAGATATCTATGGGTTCCGGTAACCGCTTAATACAAGGTGAGCTGTGAGTTCGTCCAGCCACCTATAAAAAAATAAAAAAGTATAGTTACAATGGCTGCCCCACCTTTCAATCCGAAATGCATTACTGCTTCACGGCAGAAATGTCATTGATATGTCATTTTTAATTTAAAAAAAGACAGCTTATTTGGGATTCAGTAGAATTCATTCTAATATGTATTATAGGATATGTATAAATTATAATAATAAATTAACTTAATTGTAAATATGTACCGAACTATAGTTACGGTTGCCTATATACAAAACTGGGAATACAAAATCTAATTCGGAAATTCGTAATAGATAACTAATAGAATTATTCAAATCGCTATAGATTTCAGATCGGCGCGTTCGAACTCAAATCGTTCCATATGCAAACAGCGGGATGATGTTTACGTTATCCAAGCTGTACCACCCGATCGGTTTGCGGCTCGCGTTCTCATTACGTGACATGTGCGGATAACTAACGACCAGACATGTTGGTATCCGATTACCTGATGATTACGAGCTCACATTTTAGACAAACGCCTTCGCACAATGTACACGAGCACTAGCTTGCTGTTGTTCTCGTCAATTGTCGCTATCGCATCAGCGGCTCTAGTGAAATGGGTGCCAAATGGGAGCTTCAACTTGCCTGCCAACTTCAAAGACAAGAAACTGCCGTGTTCAAAGCAAACTGTTGTGTTTCCTGATAGAATGACAGGGTCAGTGAAAATGCAGTCTGAGGAGAAAGTGAAAGAGTTTGTCTTGCCCGTGGATGGTGAGATTATTCTCGAAACCCTGATAGTTCTCGGTGAGGATCCAACAGAAACGAATTGCACAGAAGGTTACTCGTATTACATGGATCAGTCTATGTCTTCGTGGGCCCAAGCGGGCGTTTGGAGTTCTCTTCGATTCAATGAAGCATCGCCCGATTCTGAGAAATTGCCTTGTGAAGGTGACGATGTCGAATTCCCGAATGCCAAATACACAGTGATACTGCCGGATTCGATGCAGTCTGTGCGCAGTTTAAAAGTTAGCGGCGAGACCTACACTACCGAGTCGTTTTTAAGCCGAGCATCGGAATCTGAGGAGGAGCAAGCTTTTCAACTAAACAGCTTATTAGAAACAGGAGTTAAAGTTTCTTCAAGGACTTGTCGTTACAAAAATGGTTGTCCGTGCCAGAAATTTCCTTTGGAAATCGACTGCTCTTTGAAATATTGTCCGCAACCAAGCTGCTTGGCACCAATCAAACCTGACGGTTACTGCTGTAGGCAATGCGGAGGATACATTACATTTGAAATTGACGACGACTTCGATATGATAGCCTTCAATGAGCTAGTGGATAAAACTGTTCAGAGCTACGGGGGAAATGTTGTGTATCACATCGGTTTCACGCCGGTCAAAGATTCTAGGACACTACAGCTTGTTGTTGTGGAAAAAGGAGCGTATACTGGAACTAGTGCTGAAATAGCTAATTATATTGATAAAACTATCGAGAAACATTGGTTTAAGAGTAGCAAGCTGGCGAAGATTAGCGGAAGTCCACTTGACAAAGCAAATTTGGGAGGAAAAATGTTTTTCTCAATGTTCTTTGCGGTCGCTTTAGTAATGGGAGCCATTTACTTATATTACTATAGATTACCTAAAATAGAATTTCCAGTAATAAACAGAGGCTCGAGACGGATGTTCAGCAGATTCCAGAGGAGAACAGACAGTGTGGTTTCGTTGACCCGAAGAGATTCGACCATTATAGGGGGCGGACGAACTGCGTTTAGGAATCCGATGTATGACTCAAGAAGGGGGCGTGTTGAGGTTGCAGAGTCAGTTGTTGAAGAATAATTGACTTACTCAGTAGTGCTGTATGTAGTTAACACTGCTGAGAGCTGGGCCAAGGGTTTAATTGGTTCCAACTACTTCTATTATTATTAATATTATTATAGCTACATTTCAATAGCTCTATTCAATTTTAACTTAAAAATGTATTAGTTTAAATGGTGTTTGTTCATATTATTTATTCCACATATTTTTTTAAAATAAAGTGTAGGTACACATGAAAATGTTTTCTTTTTAATTTAAAACGAATACCACAATTTAATTAATGGCTCGGCGACTCGGGAAACGACGGCAGTGCATAAAGAAAATTATATAAATTCTCCGGATGATATCGTGGTAACTAAAAGCTCGCGCAATATCTCCCATTGTGAGCTTTCCATTGTTTTTACTGAATGCTGATTTATGAACGCAGATGAACACCACTGTCATCGACAGCCCAGCGAGTCGATGACTAATGATAACCCGTTTTGTGAAGACTGTGTCTGTCACGAGTAATCATTAATTTTCTATTATTTAATTTCGAAAGCCGTGACCGATAACATGGCTTACGTTTAACCAATGACGTTTTGTGGACAGCAAATAATAAAATTATAAAGAAATCTGTGAAATTCATATGATTTTTTGGCGATTCGTTGGTTAATTGTTCATTTGAAATGTTGGTTTGTGAGTTAAGTTAAGTAAGTTAAGTTTTTCTGAAGGAAGGATTACTAATGGCCCGTAAGTCTTTCCAGTTTCACCAGGGTAGGTGAGCGAGCACGGGCTCAGGCAGGAGGGGTGGGATTAGCTAACAGCTGTCCGAGCGCCTCCATAGGAGACCTGACAGCTCAAGGGCAGCTGCTCCGCGAATACCTTTACTACCTGATGGGAACCGCGACTCGCTGAGAAGACCGGGTGAGAAACTCAGCGGGCTTAGTAAGTAGTTTCTTGATTTCGTTTCTGTGGTTTCTTGATAGTTCACACACGTATGGTTAAGTGAAATGTGTCAATGCAATTGAGATTTCGACCAGTAGCCTCGTGGGGCTATTCTGGCTTCACCTTGTTTGGTGAGCGAACTCATGGTCCGTGGTTCGTGAGGAACGTCGACTTATACGACGACTTGGACCTCGAATCGATCAGAAAATATATGAAGTCCGCGTTGGAACGTTACTTCGATAAAGCAATGAGTCATGATAATCGCCTTATCGCTGCCGCCGCTAACTACTCTCCGAATCCTGATCACGCAGGAGACAGTCACCTTCGTCACCCTAGACACGTCCTTACGGATCTATCAGATCCAATAATATGCATGAGACGCCTTCCGCTTTAACAGCAGGAGTAGAGACTCCGGTAACCGTACTCGTCGAACTCGGCCAAGGGTTCGACGTGCAGCCTAACCTAAACATCAGCCAGTTTCTAACCGGGTCTTCCCAGCGGGTCGTGATTCCGATCCGGTAGTAGATTCATTCGCGAAGCAGCTACTCTTGAGTTGT
This sequence comes from Bombyx mandarina, assembly GCF_030267445.1. Lineage (NCBI taxonomy): Eukaryota > Metazoa > Arthropoda > Insecta > Lepidoptera > Bombycidae > Bombyx > Bombyx mandarina. The sequence continues at coordinate 2,046,927 of NC_143228.1, read as the reverse complement.
TAGGTCTCTCTTGGAGGCACTTGGGTAGCTGTTAGCAAATCCCGTCCCTTCTGGCTGAGCCCTTGCTCGCCCACCTGTCCTGGTGAAACTGGAAAGGCCACCAGTAAACCATCAATCATAAAAAAAAGAGCTCGTGGGGTTTGGCCTGAGAGAATTTGTTAATATTTGCTCAAGTCAGAACAATGCTTCAATGTATCTATCATCAGACCGGAATCGCGGTCCAGAGAGAATATCCGGCTAGGAATTCATTGGGTTTGTGTCTGTGGATGAAGTTGCAAGTGGAACTCGTTGATATGGACGAGAACCTGTGCTTGGAATGCTTAAAAGCACTTTATTTAATATAGTTCACATTTCAGACATATTTTAGTGTTATGTTACGTTGAATTCCACTCGTTAAAGATGACAAATAAAAGACATAAAAGCAAATAAATAAAAACATTCAGTAGAACTATTCCCCAGTAAGTCTATATTTCAAAACGGGGCGAGTTTGTCGGGACGCGCCATAAATCAGGGCTGGCACCGACGTAACTTATAACGTATTAATGGCTTCCCTACTGATTTTTTTTAACTCTTTTATTTTCCGACTTTAATTCGCAGTATTCTGTATTATTAATCAACTTAAAGGTCGGTTTAAGACGTTTCAGTAGGATGGTGGTTTATTTGAAATATTTCTTTCCATTTTTTTATCATGTTCATATAAATGAATTGATTTACAATAACCATTTATTTTTCTTAAAATTAAATATATATAGATAGATATAGAGATAGATAAAAAAGGGTGCGTGTACTTATGTACGCGCGTAAGAAGCTATACTTTATTTTTATTAAATTGATTTCTTTTTTTTAATTAAAATTTTAATCAATTTGTAAAAAATCGATTAAACAACATCCTCATACACGCACATTGGACATCCCTTTTCTTGAAATCTTATAAATTCGGTAATTCTCGGTACGGTTCGGAAAGTTCACCTGCGGCTATATTCAGCCTCGCCAAGTTACGTCGGTCGTATTGTAATGAGCGATTTAGTGGGCAACTTCATTCTGTTAATTTTGTGTCACGGTGCGCGCGCATCGTAAAATTTCACTCTCATCAATTTTTCATAACGCGCCTAAAGAAGTATAACTTCAATAAAATTATTGCGTAATAAAATTTTCAGCTACATTTTCATCCCTAAATTAAGAAGACCCTGTAACACATTCGTCACGCTATACATAAATGCGAGTGCGGACTTGTTCACTCTTTAACGTAGTGGTGTATGACATTTTTGTGACTAGTTATGGCTACATAGTGCATATAAATTCTGTTATAGCTAAATATCTATATATATAAAAGAAAGTCATGTTTTTTTTTTTTTTTATTGCTTAGCTGTGTGGACGAGCTCACCTGTTGTTAAGTGGTTACTGGAGCCCATAGACATCTACAACGTAAATGCGCCACACACCTTGAGATATAGTTCTAAGGTCTCAGTATAGTCACAACGGCTGCCCCACCCTTCAAACCGAAACGCATTACTGCTTCACGGCAGAAATAGGCGGGGCGGTGGTACCTACCCGTGCGGACTCACAACAGGTCCTACCACCAGTAATTACGCAAATTATAATTTTGCGGGTTTCATTTTTTACACGATGTTATTCCTTCACCGTGGAAGTCAATCGTGAACATTTGTTGAGTACGTATTTCATTAGAAAAATTGGTACCCGCCTGCGGGATTCGAACACCGGTGCATCGCTTCAACACGAATGCACCGGACGTCTTATCCGTTAGGCCACGACGACCTCAAACTACACTACAAGTTACACTATTTATAACTCAAGAGCGGCTGAATTGATTTGGTTGAAAATTGGTGAGGAGGTAGCTTAGAACATAGGATACTTTTTATCACGTTCCCGTGGGACGTGACATAACACGTGGTATAACAAAACGCAACTGATATGGAATAACAAAACGCAACTGACAGCTAAATGTAATGTAGTCTGTGGTTAACTGAAAAAAAAAAATTACCTTGATAAAATCTAAAGTCTGTTCATTTACCTATTACCTCTAAGGCGAAACAAAGTTCGCCGGGTCATTTATTATATATTATAGTTGACATTGGAAAAAATTTATAAAATTTTCCTTTCTCTTTTTAATATGATTTAAATGTAATATAATCGATGTAGAGACTTATGTCATGCAAGATTTATCTTCCATATTCTGTAGATCTTCTAGAAACCTCTACAATGCCTAATCATACAAGTAATTTCAGAGTACTGATGAAAGAAGTTTTTACTTACAGTTTAGAGACTTGGTAAGAAATTGCCTGACTTTCTAAACCTTGAGATCTCTAACGTCAAACACTAATCCACTACTCTTCATCTCCAAAGACCATTCGCATAATTCCGTCAATAGTATTTGGAGATAAGAACGTATAGACGTCTTGCTCCGGGTAAACTATGGCTGAAGATGCTCATTCTTGACCTTTCTAGATCGTACAGTTACAAACTATTAAAGTAAGGAGTTATCTGTAGTACTCACGAATGAAAAACTTTATTAAGAGACCCGTCAAAGAAAAAAGGTTGGGAAGCACTGATCTAAGATATTTAACAAAAAAATGAATTCATTTAATAAATTCGAGTTCTATTAAACATTAACTAAAGAAAATAATAAAAATAATAATAATAGTAAATCGAATGAAAATCGAAGATGATGACTTCGCGTTGATGTTTCTTACCCTCTTTACTAAACTATCTACGTTAGGGTCGTAACTCGATTACAACGTCTCATTTAGTCTGAAATGTCTCGATACTCGAATGATTCGGCGCACCGATTCACGAATAACAATGGGCGCTGAGTGAATTAAGATTAATAGTTTATGGGGTGGCGTCTCGCGCGTCTTAAATCGATTCAGAATGTTTATCGAGATCTTTTCTCCTTATCATTGTAAGTTCACTTTTAACTTCCATTGAAACTTTGCTCGTTTGCTTCTTATTAATACGTGAAGCAAAAACTTTGTATCCCTTTTTACGGAAATTGCGCGGACGGAGGAGTAAGAAATTTTTCACATTTATCTATATCTATATCTATACTAATATTATAAAGAGGAAAGATTTGTTTGTTTGTTTGTTTCGAATAGGCTCCGAAACTACTGGACCGATTTGAAAAATTCTTTTTCCATTAGAAGCCGACATTGTCCCTGATGAACATAGGCTACTTTTTTTAATTTTTTTTTAATTTTATTTTTTTGGTTTCATGTTTGTTTTAATGTTTCTGAAGCGAAGCGAGGGCGGGTCGCTAGTAGAGAATATAAAGAAGAAGTGCACAATGCTAATTTTTTCTAAAATAATGCATAAAAGATACATTAAATCAATAAAGAAAACATTACACACACTACATACCATGTATTTGACGCACACACGCATGCATACTATTTATTGTCAAACTTTTGTTCTTGACCTCTGTTGTCAAATTGAGAATAAATTAAATATTCTTTGTCTTTGTTAATATTTTTTATAGTGTAGTCTTGGCGAAATTTATGATTATAGAATATTATAAAATACAATCATAATAGTGTACAATACAATACAACTTACAATTCAAATTAATTATAGTCGAATTTCGACTACTGCGGGACCTCTAGTATATTTAAATATAACACGAAAAGTTTTAAAAATAAAATGTTCAAGTTCTACAAAGCATGAAACGAAACGCATAACCTTTTTTATATTATCTGTGCAATTTTTCATTCATTCACGACTTTGGCGCGTTTTTTTTATAAATTTTCAAATATTTTTATCAAACTATTGTCAGACCAGAAATATATAACATCAATTCTTGATTCCATCGTGATGATTCGGCTCAATGAAGTCCTGGTATACGATTAAAATCACTTTAGTAATTCTTCGACTTGGACCATCTAAGTCAAAGTTCCTTGACTCGAAGGACGTTTCTTAGGAGTGTGGTGATATTGGTACATAAATAAATATATCTGGTGACATTGTGCGTAAAAATATAGTTTACTAATTCTTCTTACTGTCTTATGCAATCAATTTATTCTGTTACATTGCAATGTATCAATATTTTTACTTTGATTTTTTTGAATTTATTTTGAAGAGATCGCTACTAGCAATAAGGACACTCATCGTATTGTTATGTTGGATAGCTTCTTTACACACAATCTTGTTGTTCCTTGATGGCTGACGTGATTATGTGAAAATAACATTAGAGACCTGAATTTTTATGAGTATTTAGCTTATGGCAACATTTATTTCACTGTAATACAAATATTATCGTTTGTTAAAACATGTACAGCAATCAAATCTGCATTTGATGCAACACGGTGATGATGATACTTATCACGAACCTAAGAGGCTCTTATTGTTATTACTATCATTCTTAATCGGTAGCACGAAATATGTGTAGAGATAAATTGGTGATTAAAAACACTATCAGGCAATTATTCTGAATCAAAAGCGGAACAAACTTAACATTAGTTTATTAAGCTCATCTATACAATCATTCTTTAATGATGGCTCCAATCTATTTTATGCTGTGTTAGCCGAAACTTCCAAACGCTGCAACACCTGGTGGTAGGACTTCTTGTGAGTCCGCACGGGTAGGTACCACCACACCACCTACTTCTGCCGTGAAGCAGTAATGCGTTTCGTTTGGAGGGTGGGGCAGCCGTTGTAACTATACTAAGACTTTAGAACTTATATCTCACGGCGGGTGGCGCATTTACGTTGTAGATGTCTATCGGCTCCAGTAACCACTTAACACCAGGTCGGCTCGTCCAACCGTCTAAACAAAAAAAAAAAACACCTGAACATACTATTTCGTATTAAGGCCTGTTTTGCATTAGATTTCACAGATGTCAATTATTTTACCCAGTATGACTTCAATTGTGTCACTGCGATCGCGTTCCTCTCAGCGCTATACGACCGTATCTAGTGTAGGCATGCCGGAGACTGCATGAGACGGCAGTAATAGTACATAAATTACTTTACACAAGAGCACATAAGGACTGCATGTCACCATTTAAAGTAAGGTACTTCACGCGCGAAGCGACAGATGTTCGAGTGTGCTCGTATCTAGGGCCCTTGCCGACTGCGGCCGGCGTACTCCTCGGCTGATTATAGGGGAACACAAAGATTTTAAAGCGTTTTTAAATGACAGATTTCGTTTGGCTGCAACCGTGGTGACGGCGAATTTAATTGTTACGTGCATTGTGTTTGATGGAAGCTCATAACAGTTCGCAGGTTTGAGTAAGAGGATCATATGCAATATGAATTATGCTCCGAAATTTAAATAATCAATTTAAACTTTTTTTTGATTGCTTAGATGGCTGGACGAGCTCACAGCCAACCTGGTGTTAAGTGGTTACTGGAGCCCATAGATATCTACAACGTAAATGCGCCACCCACCTCGAGATATAAGTTCTAAGGTCTCAGTATAGTTTCAACGACGAACTTGTTGAATTGAACTTTCAGAGAACTTTTTTTATAGTATCTTCACGTATTACGTATCGTATTACACGTATCACGATCCTTAATAAGTCAATACGATTGAAGCATGAACGAATCACGCATGAAAACGTTTGAATTTAATTATTTATTACGATTGAAGCATGAACGATTCATCCTCCTTTTCAATTTTCTTAATCAGTTACAAGACCTTATCGATCTTAAGTCTTTAAGATTTTCTCCAGTTGTTACAACGTTTGAGCATTATCGTCCAATTACATAGCCTTGTCATAGTTCTAAGGTTTTCAATGGAGACACTCCAGCTTTTTCTAGCCTTTTAATTTTTTATTTGTCCATTAGCTTGTCCATTTGTTTTCGAACCCTAGAAACTGGTTTTCTTCAAACATGGGTATGGAATACTGTGTATTTGTTGTTACAAATCTTTTGGAAAACAATCGTCCACAATTCTAGTCCTCTATTTCGGATCTTAGCACCTATAATCTAGGATAGATGATTTTGTAGGACGTAGAAGTCTTTGAAATATATTTGATTTAGCAAATGTGTGTGCTGAATAATTACAAACATATATATGTAACCTCTGATTTATGAAATTAATCATATAGAGGTTGTAATAAGTTATACAGGTGACACATAAATTGTAATTTGAATATTTAAACATTAGAGTAATAAGAACTGGTGAAACATTAGCCTTAAATCTTGTTTCTCTTTACAGAGCAACTCAATTTGTGTTATAGTTTTACTGGACTAAACTTTCCTTTATAGTTCATCGATTTGGAAGATAATTATAAAATAATACATTATATATATTTAGCCTTTTCGAAATATATGGCTAAAATGTGAGAACAGAAATGTATGCACCCAAAATCATAATGACAAGTCGGTAGATTTACAGATAGAAAATTACAAGGCTTGACCACCAATCATTGAGTATTGATAATTCGGGCCCTCTTACCGTCCTATTATGGGGCGAATTACGTACGTGAAAGCGGATCTACCGTACAAGGACAGACTTTCTCTCTATCGTTGTTGGCCAAATGGGAATAGGGCGATGCTGATAGTTGCCGAAAACTTGATTTTATATTTAGTTTTCAATTTGGTACCCTAATTAGATTTCTATATTTGGGGTTACATATATTGGAGACCATCAACATGGGAGATTGTTTTTCTATCCCAATGATTTTCATTAACGATGTATCTTTGTTGACATCATCTTTCAATGGACAAGTAAAATTTCGTCAAATAATACAAAACCCTTTAAGGATTATATAAGATTTTGTTAATCAATATCCAGGAAATTTTCAAGTATTTAATTAAAGAAATTTTAAAAATATTTACTAGTCACATCTTGAAAATTTATATTCTAACCTTAGCTGCAACATTACTAATCCTAATGGTTGCGCCAGCGTCATAACAAATTTGTAGATAGATGTTTTTATAATAATATGGCAGCTATGACACTTTTCCCTTCCCCTTCCTCACCCATCCCCCGCGCCCTGGATTGGCTAGTACGAGCGACGCGGGCACACACAGAAAAAAGAAGAAAAATATATGGCGGTTACCTAGCGCGCGCTCCGCATTACAGAAAGCAGTATTTTGTGATGTAATTATTGAAATGGCCTAAGACTTTATTTTTATACAATATTAGTGTCAGTGTATCACAGTGTCGTGCCAGATAGAAGATACACCAACTGGCTTCAAGCACTTCTAGCAGCCGTGATTCGGACGACTCCATCGTCTCCAGGTACGGCGTTTTCCTTCACAATTTCCCTCGGGTTGTGTTCCTTTGTTTCTTCCCGCCACGGCCCGAGAAAGTGTCATAGTTAAGCGTCGCAAATACAGTCCACTCATTTTGTAATAGATGACCGTTACAATTTGGTCTGCCAACCGCATAGCGCAACCATTATTTAGTGGTCCATTTCGAGCCGGATTCTGAACTTACATCGTCTCATATTAGTAATCTAGCATTATTTGTATTTAATTCCATAGGGAATTAACGCACCGCAATTAAATACTTATTTAATATAGTAGAAAAACCCGCATTTAGGTATTTAGTTATAGGTAGATTTAGATAGCCTAGGTAAACGCCATCTTTGTAGTCACACACATTCGCTAGACGCTGAATGCGTAGAAATTATATTTATTTAATTGGTTTTTTCGTATTCGAAAACGCATCATAGATATCGTAAGATTTACTTTGAACATTGTGATCTTGTGATTAGCTACCTTCCCATTATTTTTATGTTCACGAGTTATTCACTCGCTTCGCCAACCGCATTTGAACATACAAATACCTACCAAATTGGTCTGTTTTGATTTATTTGAATGAATAACATAATACATACATCGTTCGTGTTTAAATATTTGTATGTTATTATATTTTATTATCATTTTTGATTTAACTAGGACAGAGGCATAACCTAGGTCGTTTGATATTGTCTGGTTGTTTTATTCTCAACGCGCCAATAATAGCAACTTTTATAGTAGTAGCTGTCTAACTATTTTAAATATTATTATTATTAGTTTATAAGACGACGAGCGCTGCGCTTGCACCTCGCCGCGCGCCCCCTCGCCCCTGCGTCGTTCGTCCGCCCGCGTAATATACTTTATTCACAAAATTATTTGATTTCTCGCGCTGTTTTGCAGATTTTATTTTGTTTCTTTACCTACTTACTCTGGTTGATTAGTTTTATTTAAATTTTAAATATGCCGCCTAAATCTAATAAATCCGAGAACGATTTGAAGCTTTTGTACGCTAAGAGGGATATGATTTATTCACGCGTGCAAACAATTTGTGATAATGCACTTAAGATATCCGACTTAGCAATACGAGACTCATTTCTTTGTTCTATTGAAAACATAGACGATTTGCGCGCGGATTTCGAAAGTATCGTTCATAATATCAACGCATTGCAATTAGAACTAGATCCTGATTACGCCGTCAGTTACTCTGTTATGTCGTCGTTTGATGATCTATATTGCCGTATAAAACGTGTCGCTAAATCTTTAGAAACAATACCTAGCGCCGGGTATTCGCAAACGGAACCTAAGTTCACCCGCGATAGACCTAGACTACCGCCTATCCACATACCCGAATTTAATGGGGACATCCGTAATTGGGGTTTATTTATAGATAGTTTTGAAAATACAGTAAATCAAAATGATCACTTAACCGATCACGAAAAATTACACTACTTAGTAGAAAAACTTACCGGCAAAGCCCGTGCGGCTTGCGCGGGAATTACGTTTAGTGCCGAAAACTATTCTTTGATTTTGAACACACTCAAAGCCAAATATGAAGATAAACGGTTGATAGCTACCGCGTACCTGGATCAGTTGTTCGAATTAAAACCTATTTTATCGTGTACCGAACAGAATTTGGAGAAATTCTTAGACATATTTGCATCATCTGTTCGGGCTATTAGAAATCTCAACGTCAAGGACCTCAGCGACTTTTTATTTTTGTACATTGGCTTAAAAAAGTTAGATTTCGAAACTGTTCGCTTATTTGAAACGAATCAGGGTACTAAGGGTATTGAATTGCCGAAATTTAATGAATTGGAATCATTTTTACGTAATCACATAAGAATACTTCAGCGTACTACGCGACCTCACGAGGTCCCGAAAAGACAACCAGAAAGACATTTAGAAACGTCCTCAAGACCGCTTAGAACGACTCATAGCTATGTAAATACCGCGGCATTGCCTGCGTCCTTGCCCGCCAAGTCGACTTGTTTTCTGTGCAAATCTTATCATACACAGTTGTATCAGTGTGCTGGGTTTTTGAAATTGTCGCCTACAAATCGGTATAATTTTGTTCGCGCAAATAACTTGTGTTTAAACTGCCTTAGTGATAAACATCGCGTTGGTGTGTGTAATAGTAGCCATAGTTGTCGCAAATGTTCGTTGAAGCATCATACCTTGCTTCATTTTGATAAAAATAGTAATATAGTAGCCAATAGAAATACAAGCGCAGGTAATCAACCAATGTATGGTAACTCGTCGCTAGCAGTATCAAGCTCGGAGCACTCGCATGGTCGAACTCACGCTGGCGGCAACGCACGTTGTACGACACATCTCGCGCGTCCCGCGTATTCACCCGCGCTTCCCGCCGCTGCTGTCGCTGCCGCTCGCACAGACAGCTCCGCAGCTATCAACTCGGACGGCAACACAAATGACGTCACATTATGCTCGCTGTCTTCCGCTCGCTTGCCTACAACTGTTTTGCTTGCGACCGCTCGAGTTGTAATGGTTGATACTCATGGCAAGCCGCATCTTGTTCGCGCCCTTTTAGATAGCGCCTCACAGAGTAATTTTATTACTCGTGAATGCTGTCAACGTCTTGGATTAAAATATAGTAACCAGACTACGTGCCCCGTAGTCAAGGGCATAGGGGGGTCTACTAAGGACATCCAAGGGTCCGTAAAAATTAAATTTGAATCACGTTTTAGCTCGAATGTTTCATTCGAAATAAACTCGCTGGTTGTAGATAAAGTAACGGAGCAACTTCCTACTGTTTCTGTAGATACCTCGTTGTTAGCTAACTTTGATAGTTTGCCGTTAGCCGACGATACTTACGCCGTTCCAGGAGCCGTCGATATTTTGATTGGCGCTTCGATTTTCCCGCACCTCCTGCTGCCACGTAAGGTTCAAGGTCATTCGGCGAACCCCGCACCGCACGCTTTGGAAACTGTTCTCGGTTTTGTTATAGTTGGATCCGCACCCGCTCTTATAAATAGTTACTCGACCGTATCATACTGCTGCGCCGTTGAGCCGCCACTGGAGTCCACCGTCCGCCGCTTTTGGGAAATTGAAGAAGTAAATGTTCCGCTTGTTATGAGTCCTGATGATAAGACCGCTGAGGATATTTATTGTAGCACGACCACCCGCGATGAAAGTGGTCGTTATATTGTCGCCCTCCCCTTTAAGGGTGATACCTCTTCGCTTGGTGATTCGCGCCTAATGGCCGAAAAACGCTTTTTTTGTTTAGAGCGTAAGATGATGGCATCTCCGAAGTTGAAACAGGCCTACGACGATGTCGTCAATGAATATGTAGATAAGGGTGTCATCTCACCTGCTCCCGCTGTACTTGATGAGACGCAAAATGGTCCCTCTTATGTCATCCCGCATCATGGTGTCATTAGAGAGGATAAACTCACCACAAAATTGCGTGTTGTTCTGGATGGCAGTGCTAAGACTAGTACCTCTGTTTCTTTAAACGACATCTTGTATTGTGGTAAAAATCTTCAAGGTAACTTGTTTGATATTATCGTCAATTTTCGTTTATTTGTTGTAGCGCTATCTGCAGACATTAGACAAATGTTTCTTTGTATTGGCATTCGGGAATCTGATCGTAGATTCCAAAGATTTTTATATAGGTTTTCCCCACACGAACCATTAAAGGTTTACCAGTTTAACCGCGTTTGTTTCGGACTTAAGTCAAGTCCGTTTCACGCGCTTCGCACTGTGAAGCAGTTAGTTCTTGATGAGGGTGATTCCTACCCCAAGGCAAAAGCTACCATCAATACTGGTCTGTATATGGACGACTTTGCTTATAGTGTAGATAGCAAGCCTGAAGCCATCGAAACAGCTACTCAAGTGATAAGCCTAATGAAGACTGGGCAATTTGACCTTGTTAAGTGGACGAGCAACTCTCAGGGTGTTTTGGACTGGATTCCGCCATCGCATCGTCTATCGACGGTTAAGGATTTTGATGTCAATGATACACATAAGATTCTCGGCTTGAGCTGGTCTCCCACATCCGATACATTCAGTCTCAAAATTAGTTCGACCCCGCCAACTTGTACCAAACGCACCATATTGTCTTGTGTCGCTCGCATATGGGACATTATGGGTTTTGTAGCACCTGTAGTATTATACGCGAAGCTTCTTATTAAAGAGCTTTGGCTTTCTCAGTGTGACTGGGATGACATCGCACCGGACAACGTGGCCAGATTATGGGCACGCTTTAGGGAAGAGCTTCCTTTACTCGAACATATAGAAATCCCACGTCATGTAGGTATCTCTCGAGATAGTGTAGTCACAATAGTGGGGTTCGCAGATGCTAGTGAGAAGGCGTATGGAGGAGTGGTGTATTTTCACGTTTGCAATGGCGACAATATTAGAGTTAGCCTTATTAGTGCGAAATCTAAGGTCTCCCCTCGAAAGGTCGTCTCTCTCGCGCGCCTTGAGCTTTGCGCTTTACTACTATTGACGCGGCTCATTGGTGTCATAGTCAAGGGTTGTAACAACCGCATTAATATTAATAGAATTGCTGGCTTTTCTGACTCAACCGTAGCTTTGTGTTGGGCTCATTCTTCTCCCCACCGTTGGGACACATTTGTTGCTAATAGAGTAGCAAAAATTCAGTCTGAATTATCACCTCAAAATCTATATCACGTAGCTGGAACAGACAATCCTGCCGATTGTCTTTCGCGGGGTTTAACCCCCGCTCAAATATTAGATCATCCGCTCTGGTTTCATGGTCCATCATGGGTACGAGATGCACCCTGTGATTGGCCAGTTAAGCTTTTTAATCCCGCAACTGTCTCTGAACCGCCAGAAGAAAAACGACACACTCTTGTAACTTCTGCGCCAAGAGAAGACTCAGTTATATTATTATTGGCTAGTCGTGTTTCGTCATGGTCAAAGTTGTTACGTTGCGTGGTATATGTTTGCCGCTTTGCTAAACTGTTACCACAGCAACAATACATAGTCGCCTCTGACTTTTATAAGGCAGAGCTTATTGTTCTTCGTGAACTGCAACGAGCGCATTTCGTTTCAGAAATTAGCAGCCTAGAGTCTAAAAAACCTTGCAGGCGTCCTTTTCAAAATTTGAAGCCTTTCTTACAGGATGGACTCATCCGAGTAGGTGGTCGTTTGAGTCAGTCCAACTTAGGATTTGATCAAAAACACCCCATAGTTTTACCGCGTAAGGGCCACATCCTTGATTTACTGGTCGATTATTATCACAAACTTCACTGTCATGCTGGTCCCGATTTATTGATGTCAATACTTAGACAAAGATATTGGATACTTTCCGCACGTAATTTGATTCGCTCAAGGATACATAAATGTGTGCCCTGTTATAGACTTCGTCCGCGTCCCATCGCACCTGAAATGGCTGACCACCGTTCTTGTCGCGTTGTAGAAACCGCTAAACCTTTCGTGCATACTGGTACAGACTTTGCTGGACCCTTTAAGGTCACCATCTCACGTGGTCGGGGTATTCGTTCATCGAAAGCATATGTTTGTCTTTTCGTGTGTATGACCACTCGTGCTGTTCATATAGAACTAGCCAGTGATTTGAGCACGCATAGTTTCATGGCTGCTTTTAAAAGATTTTTATCACGCCGAGGTCCTGTAGGTTGTATGTACTCAGATAACGGTACAAATTATGTTGGTGCCAAACGCAATATTTTGGAAGTTCACGCTTTCTTGAACTCTAAATACTACAAAACTGAATTCGCACATATGTTAGCAGAAAATCGCATTAAATGGCAGTTTAATACGCCCGCTGCAAGTCACTTCGGCGGAAATTGGGAAGCAAATATAAAAAGCCTTAAATCCCATCTTTATAGAGTTGTAGGGTTGCAGATTCTCACTTTCGAAGAGTTGAGTACCGTGCTCACTCAAATAGAAGCCGTGATGAACACACGTCCGCTATGTAGGACACTGTCTGGCGACCCAGCTGAGCCGTTAGCTTTGACTCCGGCTCACTTTTTGTCGTTGACGCCGCTTAAATATTTACCCGCTAGAGATATTGACGAAGACAGGCAGCATATGCTCTCGCGTCACTCTCTTTTAGATCAATTAGTTCAGTCATTTTGGAAACGTTGGAAAACAGACTACTTACATACGCTACAATCGCGCCAAAAATGGAACACTCCATCCAACCCAATCGTTGTTGGAAAAGTAGTAATTTTAATGACGGAAAACGCGCCCCCGCTACATTGGCCTTTAGGAGTAGTGGAGGAGGTTTTTCCTGGTTCAAATGGAGTAATTAGAACTGTACGCGTTAGGACCGCAACCGGATCGTATCTACGCCCGGTTATTCGTCTCTGCCCTTTACCTAATTCACAATAGAATAACTTCACTATTAGATATAAGGTATTCGTTAGATTTAGTTTAATATACATAGATAACATAGATATAGATAGATAGATCTTCGCATAGGTGTTTGGTAGGTTAGCTTTTTATTTCTTGAAGGTAACCCTTCAAACTGGGGGGGAATGGTTGCGCCAGCGTCATAACAAATTTGTAGATAGATGTTTTTATAATAATATGGCAGCTATGACACTTTTCCCTTCCCCTTCCTCACCCATCCCCCGCGCCCTGGATTGGCTAGTACGAGCGACGCGGGCACACACAGAAAAAAGAAGAAAAATATATGGCGGTTACCTAGCGCGCGCTCCGCATTACAGAAAGCAGTATTTTGTGATGTAATTATTGAAATGGCCTAAGACTTTATTTTTATACAATATTAGTGTCAGTGTATCACAGTGTCGTGCCAGATAGAAGATACACCAACTGGCTTCAAGCACTTCTAGCAGCCGTGATTCGGACGACTCCATCGTCTCCAGGTACGGCGTTTTCCTTCACAATTTCCCTCGGGTTGTGTTCCTTTGTTTCTTCCCGCCACGGCCCGAGAAAGTGTCATAGTTAAGCGTCGCAAATACAGTCCACTCATTTTGTAATAGATGACCGTTACAATTTGGTCTGCCAACCGCATAGCGCAACCACCTAATTTGGTGCATCGAATCTGACCATTGATTCATGGTCACTTAATACTTATTCTTGAATACCGCCTAACGAATACTTAGCCGTGAAATTCGACAATGTACTTTGTATATTTCTTCTAATTGAACTTTCACCGGAGACTCCAGACCTTTTTGGATTTATGTGTTGATTTCCGGTGAATTTAGGGCTGTGGGTCATGGTGGATGTTAAAATAATTATTTTCTATAATTTATCTGATTTAATATGTTTCTTATTTTATTAGTGTGTCGAGTTCGTGGTATGCCTCAAAGCAAACGGTTATTGGAATTTCTGGATGACACAAATAAAACTCCATCTTGGGATGCAAAACCGAAATTACAATTTCATTGATTTGATTTGATTTTCAAACCAAAAGGTTGCTGCATCGCGAAATAACCAAGACCGTAGTGCCAAATAACGGAGTGACCATGTCCTCCAGTATACAAGATACAAAATAGGGGGAAATTAAGATGATGGAAAAGCAATAGCATAACTTATCAGACAGATCTGATATTCTATGAATGATTACCATGACCTTTACGGCAATGAAATTATTGTTTGGACTAGGCGTAGAATCAACGTTCACATCCGCTCTGTGATCGTGGAAGCTACATATTCACCCGCAACCGCTTTATGTGAAGTGTGAAGCCAGGAAATAATGTTACAACCTTAAAACTATGAACTAAATGAAATCTGTTGCAGTTGATTTCTCCTTATCTCTTTATACTACACGTTTTTTGACCATTATCGAAGACATTAACACTGTAGAATAGTAAAAAAATGTGGAGAGCTGGACTGTTTTGTGATAGCGTGGCTGCACCGGTTATTCCGGTTCTTTTTTTTATTTATTTTTGTTGCTTAGATGGGTGGACGAGCTCAGAGCCCACATGGTGTTAAGTGGTTACTGGAGCCCATAGACATCTATAACGTAAATGCACCATCCACCTTGAGATGTAAGTTCTAAGGTATCAGTATAGTTATAACGGTTGCCCCATTCTTCAAACCGAAACGCATTACTGCTTCACGGCAGAAACAGGCAGGGTGGTGGTACCTACCCTTGCGGACTCACAAGAGGTCATACCACCAGTAAAATTTACTAAAATTTGTAACAAATAGACGAGCTTAAATGTGTGAAATTATTTTCTGCGTATCTTGGACACTAGTTTATTGCCAGTTCAGTTTGGGAAACTACGTCTTAAAACCTTACTATTATATTATTATTTTTTGCCCTTGTAGGCAGACGAGCATACGGCCCACCTTATGGTGAGTGGTTACCGTCGCCCATGGACTTCAGCAATGCCAGGGGCAGAGCCAAGCCGCTGCCTACATTAAGTATTATACATTAAAGTAACACTTTACTTTACTACGGCGCCTGTAATCTTAACTAAATTTAATACAGCGGTGATTAGCGTCGAATATCGAAATAACACTCGGAACGACCGCCATTACATTCTGACGCCGTGTAATGGTGCCTATTAAATAAATATGATATATACGTTCGGACATTGTAATTACTGTTTCAGTAAATGATAGTTTATTTACGAAAGTAGTTCGACTGTTTCGTTATTTATTGTCGTTATTATTTACTGTCCTAATTTTGTGTAGTGCTTTTATTAGTTCATAATCTATACTAATATTATAAAGATTTGTTTGTTTGTTTGTATTGAACAGGCTCCGAAACTACTGAACCGATTTGAAAAATTCTTTCACTGTTTGGAAGCTACACTATTCCCGAGTGACATAGGCTATAATCTTTTTTGAAAAAAATTAGGGATCCTCACTAAAACTCCAATAATGTAACGCAAGGTGTAAAAAAATTGCCAAAAATATTCTTTACATCGCGTGCCCTGGGAAAACTATTGATGATAGAATAAAATAATGTATTACCACTTTGTAGAACACATTATTATTTATAAAAAGTGTCGCGACAGCATATGTCTAACTATTATAGTTATGCCGCAATAAGTGTTCTTTTATTAAAAAAAATAAAACAACGTCATACATCGTTGAAATTTTTGTTAAAGACCCGAGCGGAGCCGGAGTGGCCCGCTAGTCATAAAATATTTTGCTATTTTTTTTTTTTTTTTTTTTTTTATGATTGAAGGATTACTAGTGGCCCGGAGGCCTTTCCAGTTTCACCAGGACAGGTGGGCGAGCAAAGGCTCAGCCAGGAGGGGTGGGA
This sequence comes from Bombyx mandarina, assembly GCF_030267445.1. Lineage (NCBI taxonomy): Eukaryota > Metazoa > Arthropoda > Insecta > Lepidoptera > Bombycidae > Bombyx > Bombyx mandarina. The sequence goes on along the minus strand of NC_143228.1, from coordinate 2,030,531 downwards.
TTTGCTAACAGCTGCCCGAGCGCCTCCGAAAGAGACCTAACAACTCAAGAGTAGCTGCTTCGCGAATGAATCTACTACCGGATCGGAATCGCGACCCGCTGAGAAGATCCGGCGAGAAACTCAGCGAGCTGATTCATGGGTTAGGTTGCACGGCGAACTCTTTGTCGAGTTCGACGAGTACGGTTACCGAGGTCCCTAAGCCTGCTCCTAGAGCTGAAGGCGTCTAGTGTAAAGGTTATTGGATCTGATGGATCCGTAAGGACGTGTCTAGGGCGTCGACGGTGACTGGCTCCTGCATGATCAGGACTCGGGGAGTAGTCAGCGGCGGCTACGATAAGGCGATTATCATGACGCATAGCCTTATCGAAGTACCGTTCCGACGCTAATTTCATGTATTTCTGTATAGATTCGAGGCCCAGGTCGTCGTGTAGGTCAACGTTCCTCACGAACCACGGAGCTCCGACGGCTAACCTGCAAAAGCGGGATTGTAGAGATTGAAGGGTGTCTATGTGTGTGCGGGCCGCGTGAGCGAACACCACACTCGCGTAAGTCATGACGGGCCTTATGCAAGTTTTGTAAAGTGTCACCTTGTTCCGAAGGGACATTTTACTCCGCTTACAGATCATGGGGTAGAGTCTACCGAGAATAAACGCGGCACGGTCACGGACTGATTTTATATGCGGGCGGAATGTCATCGATGCATCCAGGGTAACGCCCAGGTACTTGACCTTTCTGGCCCAGGGTATGGATTGACTAAAGAGAGTAATCGGGGGTGTGAGATTCCTCCTCCTAATACGGGAGAAAATCTGTGTGGAGCTTCCCCTCTGAAATAGCACCGCAGTACTTTTCGCTGGGTTGATGTCTATGCGTCATTTTCGGAACCACTGTCCTAGGGCTAGGGCTGCGCTCTGAAGCTTCTTCGCGATTAGGGACTTGTTTCTACTGGAATAGTAAACAGTCGTGTCGTCGGCGAATAAAGCTAAATGGGTTGGCGGCGACCGGGGAATATCGTTAACGAATAAGCTAAATAGGAGGGGTGAAAGGACAGAGCCTTGCGGGACTCCAGCTGTGAGAGGTCGTGGGGAGGAGCGGGTTCCCTCGACTCGATATCGAAAAGAGCGATTCGACAAGAAGTCCCGTATGATGAGCACGAGACTATCCGGCACACCCATGTTGAATAGTTTGAAAATCAAACCGTTGTGCCAGACTTTGTCGAACGCTTTTGCGACGTCGAAGAAGAGAGCTCCCGTGTATAACGGTTTTGGTCGATTAAGCCCCACAAGAATGTGCTCCGTGAGGCGGTGCACCTGTTGAACGCATGAGTGATTTGTACGGAATCCGAATTGTTCATCGATGAGAATGCCCTTGGATGAGACGAAGTCTCTGAGGCGTTTGTAGAGCAGACGCCCATACAGTTTGCCTAGAGACATGAGGAGGCTAATCGGGCGGTAGCTCGTCGGATGATTTTTTGGTTTACCGGGTTTATGTATGCCGATAACGTCCGCTTCTTTCCACACCGCGGGAAAGATACAGTTCGCCATAGCGGCATTGAAAATAGATGCCAACATCACGATGAGTTGGACGGGTAGAAGTTTAATAACGCGGTTAGATATACCGTCGGAACCGGGAGCCTTGCGAGGACGTAGGTCTTTGATCAAGTCTTTAACTTCCATCGGGGTGACGGGTGGTAACGCATCCGAGGGTGGCAAGGAGACTCTGCGTTCTACCTCACTGTCTACTAATTCTACATGAACAGGGTCCACGGATTGAGTGCTGGGCGTGCACTGGGTTTGCAATGTATCGGCCAGCAACTCTGCTTTTTCGTCATTATCAAACGCCGCGAGTCGGCCTGAGGGGCCTACGAGGGGGGGCATAGTTACTACCGTATCCGATTTGAGAGTACGAGCTAAGCGGTAGTAAGACCTTTGGGAGGGATCGTATGGAGTGTTTTCGAATAGTAATGATGTTTGTTCTTATATTTCTTTTTTTATGTTTGAAGGATTACTGGTGGTCTGGAGGCCTTTACAGTTTCACCAGGACAGGTGGGCGAGCAAATACTCAGCCAGGAGGGGTAAGATTAGCTAATAGCTGCCCAAGCGCCTACGAAGAAGACCTAACAATTCAAGAACAGCTGCATCGCGAATGAATTTACTACGGGATCGGAATCGCGACGCGCTGGGAAGATCCGGCGAGAAACTCAGCGGGCTGTTGCATGGGTTAGGTTGCATGTTGAACTCTTTGCCGAATGGCATGAGTACGGTTACAGCGGTCCCTAAGCCTGCTCCTAGTGAAGTGAAGACGTCTGATTCAAAATTTATTGGATCTGGTGGATCCGTAAAGCCTGGACACTTGAACGGACTGTACATAGTTAGAAGTATTCCCTAAAAAGGAAAAGAAGAACTCTGACTTTTTCTGATGCGAAGCAGTATTATTTTGAGTTTTAAGGGACATGTCATACAATGTTATTGAGATTTCAGCCTGGTGTCTTAAGATGACGGCATTTCGTTTTGATATCTACTGGCACCGGTAAATCTTTAAAAAATTGGACTGCGACTTTTTTCGTTTAGAACAAAAAAAACGATTTTGTGGTTTTATCAAACCACGGTAAAAGTGAAACTTTAAATTAAAACATTAAATACTGACAAAAACAAACAAAATCGTGTGCAGCACTGGCATAAATGAGTAATAGTCTATATATACACTACCCGGTCAGCTGCTGCGAACTATAGGCGCCGCCATATTGGCCTTGGCTGCTCTGACGAGCGCATTTCACTTTATCCCTACTCCGCGGCCGACCGTCACGCGACATGCAACACACAGACGAAAAAGTTTGAGACGATGTAATAATAAAAGCTTTAATAAAAAGTAGGTTTACACAAATCTGTAATATGTCGCTTGCGGACTGCAGTCGCGGTTGGGCTACTTTTGCTGCTGATCTTTGCAGCCTGCCATTTTGTTTTGTTGATTCACGAAACCTACGTTTAAATGTCTAGCACGTTTTACCGTTTACATCCCCTTCTGATTCAGGTTTTAATTAGCGTGGGCACTTAAACTAACCCTCAGACAAATTTATTTCCGTGTTTAGCCGTGGAGCCGGTTTATTACCCACAAAAATGCGAGGATGTTTCTAGCAAATTTATACCGACGGTTTTAACCTTTGTTTCGCGTGGACGCGACGTAGTTTTCGAATCTATTTATATGGGAAACTAAAGTTTATTTGACAAATGCTCGAATGTGCTTAATGTTTTCGTAAAAGTCATACAAAATCAGACGTGTCATTTAGAGAGTGTTATTATTAAATTCATTGATAGACGTAATTATTCGTAAACGTCAATGACAATGATTTTTTTTTCAAATACAAATGCATTTCGATGCCTCCAATGAACATTACTCTAACTCAAAATTTTGAAATTTTCGTTTTTCACGCAAATCGCTTCACTATTTTAAAAGTATTACAAATTCATTATTAATGGGGTTCGAAGCAAGAGTAAATCAGCTAGTTACACAAGAAAAAACCATAAAATCTTTATTATTGCAGATATATTTATCAACTTTTTTCGTTTAAACTCTCCTCCTGTAAACCTACGAATTTGGAGTTGGAGTAGTGTTCATTGGAGGCATCGATTTTTTATAACCGATTGTAAATAACAATAATTTATTTCCAACCGCCGTAAGCATATAAAAATACTCTCCACCTGAACGCTTAATATCGCTTATGGATCAGGAACACGAAGCCAGTCAATCGGTCACTTACCTCTGCTGAAGAAGGGAATATCTAGAACCCGACGAACAATGTGAAGGGATATTCTAGTGATACGTGGTAAGAATTATCTTTTGGAACCCACCGTGATAAGTAGCGCTTGATGAAATTTAAACTAAACATTCTCCAGATGCATGCAGAATGTACAAAAAAATCCCTAAAGGCGATAAATTTTTACTTTTTTTTTCCTACCTTTTCTAGCAACCTCGAGGGGTTATTCTAAATTCGCTAAATTAGTAGGTGAGTTCACGGGGCTCAAACCTGACGACGTTGCTATCACGAACCCTAGCAAGAGCCGTGCTTCGCAGAATCTACCAACGGATCGGAAACGCGATCCACTGAGAATATCCGGCGAGAAAGTGGGCTGTGTCTGTGGGTTAATTTACTCGCCGAGCTCTTCGTCGCAAGCAACGGGTTCGACGCGAACGATGACCGGTGTTTGAGGTACCTAAAAGCACCGTTAGTGGATCGGGAGGATCTGAAATTACGTGTTTTGGGCGACGTCGACTGCTTTCCATTCGGTCTGCAGGATCGAGGATGAAATTTTTGCCCATACATATAACCTATATAGGCAAATGTATACTATAAGTAAACTATCAAGGCAAGAGAGTAATTCCTGCCCTTTCTATTACGGCCGCTAAATTACTTTCCGGCCTGAAGTATGAGCCAGCCGTTGTACGACATATTTGAGACCTCATGTCCAAAGGGATTGCCGATTTCACGTTACAATATTTATAAGCTCAGGTGACCACTATAACATCAGGTGAGCCGTGAGCTAGATCTCAGCAATAAAAATAATTATAATAAAATTGAGTAATAAAAAGACAAGCCAACTGAGTTTTTGTCACTAGTTATTATCTGAAGGACTGTTTTTGGAACTGGTGGTAAATAAAACATATTTTAAGATTTTGAGATAAGCGTGGACGAGATTTGAAATGACGTAAAGATACACTGACCATGACTAGCATGAATATTCTCAGTGTTACTCTCAGAATACCGTTTGATAGTTTCTAGCGAAGAATACTTGAGATATATCTCATGCCGTCTATAAACAAAACAAATAAATAAAGTTGACGGTCTCTCTCAAGATCTCTTTTATTGTGAATATGAAAATTCGTTAATTCAATATTTACGATTTGTCTGTCGCCGTTCGTATCGTAAAACTGCACGTAACAATGAGATGGGACGTTTCCAGGGTTCAACGGTTTCGCAATAACATCGCGACATAAAACTAATGCGTTTGCAACTTTTATAACTTGCAAGTTGTTGTATTTGAATAGAATTCAGGTTGAATTTCGAAGAAAAAAAAAAAACGGCGTTTTGAATCGAAATGAAAACGAGTTCATATTTTATTTTATTTTCCTAGCAGCTTAATATAAAGTATTGCTTAATTCAACAACAAAGCGGTTATCAAAGATGTATAAAAAAAATTAAGAAATTCTTATTAATAAACTAGCTGATCCGGCAGACTTCGTAGTGCCTCAATCGATACTTAAAAGATCTAAGCTTTTGTATAAAATAAACTTAAAACAAACAAAGTCCGTCCGACGGGGGACACTTCAAAGGGAAAACAAAGTTGTTATTTTTATTTAATTCAGAGTATTTTCATATTTATCTACCTTTTAAACCTTCTCTGGACTTCCACAAATAATTCAAGACCAAAATTAGCCAAATCGGTCCAGCCGTTCTCGAGTTTTAGCGAGCAGCTAACGAACATCAATTCATTTTTATATATATTTTTGAAAATAAAGTTCTTATTTAAAAAAGTACGCAATTTTTTCAACACGAATGCTCCTAAGAGACAAAATTTCGCAATCGAAATGATACCACGGCTTCATATTCTTCGAACTAGCGCTTTGATCGCTTCGGGATAGAAATAGGCTCGCCTGTTACTGTACGCATCCATACCTTTGGCTATTGGTCGGGTATTTGGTTGGGAATTAGGGTAAATATATGAGACAATAAGCGGTGGATACTACTAGTATTTCTAGCATACTTGTATTTTTTGATTCTACAGACTAGTTTTTTTTAAAGGGTTTTTATAATCTGGTAACTATGACCTTTAAGTCATGTCTTATTTTAAATTATATTTTTATTTTTATGAAAAATTGATAATATGGAATGAAACGAGATGAAAAAATAATGAAAAAAAAAAAAAATTAGGTGAGATGATATGGGGTGAAATATATTCTCAGTAAAATGGTGGTCATTTACTGAAATTTTTTCAGTGGACTTTTTGGAGGATTCCGAGAAGTGCCGTCCAGCGGCTTTGTTTCATTTTCCCACATTTGTGTACTTTTACAGATATTATACTGTTGATAAACCACCGTTATTACAAATTTAAAACTGAAGAAACACTAAATAGACAAGATAAAACAAATAACACAATTTCACTCTTCGCGTTTCTGCCAAAAAGTCTCCTCTACAGACTAACATTTCTAACGTCCACAGATTATTATCTATATTAGACATGCCGTTTTATCCGCATTATGTTTGCAATACAGTAAGAATGAAAAATGTCGCAATCTTTTGGGATAAGTTGGGAGTTGCTTGTGTACTCTATGGCCCATCAATTAACAGATATGTAGATTAGGACATATGAGTCGTCTATTATCAAAGGTGGCAATCTGTGCATTAGGACAAAAAATAAATTATTGATATGTCAATACAGATTGATTTGAATGTAATCGTCTCCTTCAAAGAATACGGTTCAAAACCTGCATTAAATAAAGGTTAATAGTTAACCTGTTATTTATCTAAGATGTCGTTCCGAAGAGTTTTGTGACTGCCAATGGAATACAAAGTCAATAATTCGTTTTTCTGATTTACCAATCATTGTTCAAAAGTCAGATTGCCGGCTTTGATAATAGTCGACTCATATAACGACCTAGACGTTGATTAAAAATTGGTTTGTATTTATTATAGATGATATACCCGATGTTGCCTGGGTCATGTAATTTACCATGTAAAAACCATTTTTGTGGAAAATATGATGAAACTGTTCAGCCATTTTTTGTTTTTAATAGTATTAAAATCTATGCATAGAAATTCTCACATATATAATATTAATATAGATAATGAGTTTTTGATTGCTAGTGGTGAAAAACAAGGACAGGACCGGTCGATAATTTAACCTAAATATAACAAAATTACAAAGGCGATACGGAAGAAATAACTCCATTCTAAAATAAATTTGCAATACACAGAATTTCTTTAACAAATTAAATCACAATAATAAGTTTAAAACGCTACAACTTTTTAATAATGTTACGTTATTGTTCCCGCAATTTCCGAACGGAATCATTTAACTTTTTCCAAAGTTAATCTATACGGCAACAGGCTGGTATTCAACAGAATTCAATTTATAAACAAGTTAGCATCTCGTTAAAATTCTTCCGATGTAATAAGGTAAGTTAGCGAGTGTTGCCTGCGTTCGAAGAATAAAAATCAAATTTGAATTTGGTTGTGAAGATGCTCTGTACATGTAACACTAGTTTTGGATTTTAGAAAAAAATATCGTAATCAGTAAAAATTCCGAAAGATAGAACCAATAAGTAGAATTTTATTGATACCCACCCGTCAGTTTTATCTAGGAGAAGACACTATCTTGAGACACTATTCGGAGTTATGAGATTATATTCTAGTCTGGGAAATGTACTGATTATTCTACATGTCTAATTAAGTGTTTATAACGGATTGCTCCCACCACTCATAACGAAGGAATATCATGATTAAACGACATTGAATGCTACTACCAAATCATCGTAAAGCTTAAAATGATAGTTCTAGCAAACTTTCTATATCTGAAAAAAAACTAACAAATACAGTTTACAGATAAAAACGTCTAAATGTCAGTTATTGCATAAAGTCTGGCAACACATTCAGGGAGGTTATAGGTATTTTTTGAATTCGGATCTTCCGTGGTCGAGGGCAGGAAGAACTTATGGCGTTCTTGTTAAACTTCGGCCATATAATAAGAGATTGCTATTATATCTGAATAGTTCAAATTCGTTGTAAACTAGTTCGTATACTGGGTTAAACTATTAACTATGTATTCCATTATTTGAGTGACATTTAACCTCCACAATGCTTCCTGAGCGCTATGATACAGGAATTTTGGTAGGCAGCGACTTGGCTCTGCCCCTGGGATTGCTGAAGTCCATGGGCGACGGTGACCACTCACCACCAGGTGGGCCGTATGCTCGTCTGCCTACAAGTTCAATAAAAAAAAAAACCCTAAAACTGGGCTGGAGGAAAAGTGTTTCTCTCTTAGAATAGTAAATGTGAATTTGTAAATGAGGCTGTTAGTTTTGTTATGATTTTATTCTGAGATAAATTTGTTGAAAGTACATTACATAATATTCATAATAAAAAACAATACCCCTAGGATCGGTAAAATTTAATGTCTTTGTAGTGTGAATGAATGTATGAATTTCATTGGTGATTTTTTCTGAAGCTACGGTCTATATCATTTCTCTGTCATAATAGGGAATTCATATTTTGACATCTGTGTAACTTCTAACCACCCAATATCTGTTAAATATCAAAATATCTGCAAATTAAGCTAAGAAATATAGTTTTAAGCATATTCCACATATTTTACAACTTTAGTTAGCCGTCAATATAGAAATACTTAGCCAGACTCGAACTTGTATCTTCAAGAATTAGTGCCATAAGCACGGTCTATAACTTAGCAATATATCATAATATCAGTATTATAACAGTATATTGTTGTAGACAGATATTATATTTAATTGATTTACGTGTGGTCGTAACTTACAATGAACAGAAGGGACATAAATTAATTTTATGTAAATCATAGATTAGATGCAGTCAATTTACGTAAACCTTATTAAGTATCCTGTTTGTGTTGTATTTAAATTGTAATAAGCGTCAAGCTTGAGTTTAAATCACATCCATGTTGACTATTTTGGATACCTAGTAAAACTTCCTTCTTTGGACAGTATACTTCCACGGTGAAGGAATAACATCTTCTATCTTCTTCTTCTATATGTATAAAAATGAATTGCTGTTCGTTAGTCTCGTTAAAACTCGAGAACGGCTGGACCTATTTGGCTAATTTTGGTCTTGAATTATTTGTGGAAGTCCAGAGAAGGTTTAAAAGGTAGATAAATATGAAAATGCTCGGAATTAAATAAAAATAACAATTTTTTTTTTTTTTTATATGTCCCCCGTCGGACGGATTCCTTTTGTTTGTTTTAAGTTTATTTTATACAAAAGCTTAGGTTTTTTATTTATCGATTGAGGCACTACGAAGTCTGCCGGGTCAGCTAGTCGTGTTATAAAAATCAAACCTGCAAAAATTATAATTAGCGTAATTACTGGTGGTAGGACCTCTTGTTAGTCCGCACGGGTAGGTACCATCACCTCGCCTATTTCTGCGGTGAAGCAGTAATGCGTTTCGGTTTGAAGGGTGGGGCAGCCGTTGTAACTAACTATACTGATACCTTAGAACTTATATATCAAGATGGGTGGTGCACTTACGTTGCAGATATCTATGGGCTCCATTAATCACTTAACACCAGGTGGGCTGTGAGCTAGTCCAACCAAGTAGGCAATAAAAAAAAACAGTAATTAATGGAGTTATTGTCCACAGTTTTGGGGCCGTTTCTATCCAAATATACTCGTCTGCATATCTATCAAAACACAGCTTTCTAAGTACTGGTTTCTGCTCTTATATTGCAGTAGGACATAAATGAGCGTATTCGAAGTATAATTAATAACAGAACCGACTGCACCACAACAAAAGTTAATGACTGCACTCCTGCAACATAGATTGATGGTGCTTTGATAAATTGCACCGCCACGCTGGGGTTAATGGGGTGGGTTTAGATAGAGACGTGCTTTTTGCGGTGCGTCACGATTGGTATGATTTGAGATTTGATTCGCATTATATTAATTACGTTGTTTTTGATTACACAAGTCCTTCTTTGAGAGATTCTTTTGTGATAGTCAATTAATAATCTAGTTAAAATTAAAATAGTATATAGTGTGTTTTCTTTTTAATATGTAAAGCTTCGTATGTGATGAATATGGCTAAAACTAAATTCCCTTTTCGATTATTTTTACGTTTCTCATTTTCATGATTCCTCGGATGCAAGTTTCAATATTTTTTCTAAGCGAAGATCAGTGACTAGTGTGAAGAATATTATCAGCGCCGCGACTGGATTTGGAGTTGGACGGGCATGGCCATATTGTAAACTATGCGACTTTTTTTTTGCTTAGATGGGTGGAAGACCTCACAGCCCACCTGGTGTCTTAACACCAGGTGGGCTGTGAGCTGAGTAACCACTTATGGTTACTGGAGCCTATAGACATCTACAACGGCTGCCCCGCCCTTCAAACCGAAACGCATTACTGCTTCACGGTAGAAATAGGCAGGGCGGTGGTAACTACCCGCGCGGACTCACAAGAGGTCCTACCACCAGTAATTACGTAAATTATAATTTTGCGGGTTTGATTTTTATTACACGATGTTATTCCTTCACCGTGGAAATCAATCGTGAACATTTGTTGAGTACGTATTTCATTAAAAATATTGGTACCGCCTGCGGGACTCGAACAACGGTGCATTAATACCACTCAACACGAATGCACCGGACGTCTTATCCTTAAGGCCACGACGACTTCGCCTGACTTGAATTCAATATGGCGGCGGATGACGGCCAAGAAGAAGAAGAAGAAGGGTCGTCGTACCCCCTTTCGGGGGTACGGAACGGGTCTCGGGGCAATCCCCACTGCCCGGGACGAAGCTCCCTGCCACACAGGGCAGGGGTGGTGTGGATGCAAGATGTTATACTAGGGGGGGGCTGTTCGTTATGCGCGTCTCGGCGCACTACATCGACAAAATAAATAAATACTTAAATATAATACGATGGGCTTGTTTTCCTGGGTGGAGTGATGCCCGTGGAGGAGTCTCCCCGGCGCCGGCTGCTGTCCTCTGCTTCCTAAATCTAAATTTTTTTTTTTTTTTTTTTTTTTTTTTTTTTTTTTTTTTTTTTTTTTTTTTTTTTTTTTTTTTTTTTTTTTTTCCTAACTACTAACTATAGCTAACTAATACTAGACTACTACTAACTATTAACTACTACTATTTACAATATATACAAAGCGGGACAACAGTCAGCACCGTGGGGCCCGCCACCGGCCCCATGCCGCGGCCCCACCTCTACAAACCAGAGGAGGAGCCGCGGCACTGGTTTGGCGCTCACCCGCTAGGGGCTCCCCAGAAGGGGAAGACCGTTGCGGGGAGGGACCGACTTAAGACACTCCCCAAAAGGGGGAGTGGTCCACCCTCGGGGGTGGAAAATGGGTCCCCATAGGGGGGCACCCCAACGATGTGGGGGGAAATGACGAGTGTGGACAGCTCAGTCCCATGGGGGCACTCATTATGAGCACTCCCATATCACTCCGGTTAAGCCGACTATCTTACCATAGCCGGGGGTTCCAGTAGCTCCCTTGGTAGCGCCTGACCATCAGGTGGTCTGGCGTGCAAGGGAGCTATATTGTGGAGATGCTCGTGGGGTCCACCGTCAGCCCGCTCGTACATATTACGAGCTAGCCTCCGAATGAACTCCTCGAGCGACTCCACATCTAGATCCCGGGCGATTACGTCATTTCTGACGTAACGCCCTGCTCCGACTATCGTGCGAAGAGCCAGATTCTGCTGGGCCTGTAACTTCACCCGCATGATCTGCGGGATGAGGTGATACCAGGCCGCAGCTGCGTACGTGATACGGGAACGAACATACGTCTTGTAAATGCCGAGTCTAGTCCTGGTCGGCAACCCGGAGGCCAACACCGGCCGGAGGAGAAACCTCGCATAGCGGGCGGCCGCCAACGCCGACTTGGCGTGGGCGGTCATCCTCAAACTCCGGTCGATACTGACTCCCAGGTATCGGACACTGGGCCTAAACTCGACATTGACTCCACGGAGACTGAGCTGTCCTGGGACGGCTCTTGTGCGGACCGGACCGAAGAGGATAGCCGCGGTCTTCCCCACGTTGACCGCGACCCTCCATCGGTCCAGCCACTGGGGCAGTAGGTCCAACAGCCTCTGCATCCTCGAAATGGCCGCAGAAGGGAAATTAGAGGACGAGAAGTAGGCGCTGTCGTCGGCAAACAGCGCCAACTTCACGTCGGCTTCCCATGCTTGGAGGTTGCCCTCAAGCGTGGGAATGTCGTTGGTGTAGAGAGCGTAGAGGACTGGTGCCAGGACGCTTCCCTGGGGAACTCCGGCCGTGACTGGGCGCACCGACGACTTTGCGCCCTCGACCGCGACAAGGAAGGATCTTCCCTCCAGGTACGACCCCAGCAGTCGCACATAGGCGTGCTGGAGGTCCGTGTTCTGCAACAGCTTGTAGATCAGTCCCGCATGCCAGACACGGTCGAAGGCCTTCTCGATATCGAGAAAGACTGCGGCCGTGTACTGGCGCGCGTTGGACCGATCCGCCAAGTGGTGCATAACGCGGACCAATTGCAGCGTTGTCGAGTGACCGCTGCGAAACCCGAATTGCTCGGGTCTGAGAAGGATGTGCGGCGACACCCTTCTCAGCAGCAGCCGCTCGAACAACTTGCCCATATGCGACAGCAGAGTGATCGGACGATAACTGGAGGGATTTCTCCTATCCTTGCCGGGTTTGGGCAGGGCAATAACCTTGCCCAATTTCCAAATTCCCGGGAAGTGTCCTGTGGACAGAATGGAATTGAACAGTCGTGTCATGAATGACACGACCGTTTCGGGGAAGTGGAAAAATGCGAGGGAGGGAATACCGTCCTCGCCCGGCGCCTTGCGCCTCTTCATCCGCTTGATGGAGAGGCGCAATTCACTGGGAGTGATGAAATCACCATCTCCCAACGGTGGCACCGGGGAGGAGAGTAGGCTTGCTACGCTCTCTTCCACCGATTGGTGGAATGCGGCCTCTGAGGGTGCAGAGTTATTTGGAGCGAACTGCCGCTCCAGCATTACGGCCAGGACATCGGTGCGGGCCTGAGCCGAGAAACATCGGTTGCCCCTCTCGTCCACGAGTGGACAAGTCGGGGCAGGCCGATTTGAGAGCTGGCGGCAAAGTCGGTGGAGGGACACGGACGAGGGGTCCTCACGGGCCTCCTCGATCCGTTCCTCCCACGCATAGCCCCGATAGGAGCTAATCTTCGCCGCCAACTCCGCTTCCAGCTCATTAAGCTCGCGCTTGATCCTGGGACAACGAGTTGTCGCCCAGAGCCTCCTCAGGCCCCTCTTCCGGCGAATAATCGCTTTCAGATGGGCCGGGAGTATACCTCTGGGCCCGCCGCTGGGCACAAGAGTCGTCGCCTGGTCGATCGCTCCCCTGATGGAGTCGACAAGGCGGACTGCCGCGTCGTCGACCCCCTCAGGGGTGTTGGGGTCCTGAATTGCGGGAAGGTCGACTAGGCGTCTCTTAAAGAGCTCCCAGTCGACCTTCGGTCGTAGGGGCGAGGTCGCAACCCGGGTGAGCCCCATTCCCAGTGTGACCAGGATAGGGAGATGGGGGGTACCCAGGTCGTACAGTGCCTCAATAGTTAAGGGGCACCGTAGCCCCTTATGAACGCACACATCCAACACGTCGGGCTGGAGTTGCGCGGCGGTCGGAATGTGCGTGGGTTCGTCGGGGCCGACCACAGAGTAGTCGCCCCTATCGGCATCTTCTAACAGCCGCCTGCCCACTGCTGAGTTCAGTCGGGAGCCCCACGCGACGTGCTTCGCGTTGAGGTCCCCGACCAGCAGAGCTGGGCGGCTGTCGCAATTCAGGACCCGTCTTATGTCCCCGGGGTGGAAATCAGGCCCCGGGGGTCTATACGCGGCATAAACCCGCATATCTCCCCCCGAGGTGTGGATCCTCACACCGATCGACCTTGTCGATGTGAAGGCCAGCAAATCCAACTGATCATGCACCACGTCTCGCCTGACGAGCGCCGCAGTGCCCCTGAACGGCGTCCCGGCAGGACTCACCTCGTCACGTCGGTACATGAAGTAGTTTGGAATCCTGAACACATCCCGAGGACGTAGCTTGGTCTCGCCCAGGAGCACAACCTCAGGGTTGTACTCCCGGGCGAGAACCAAGAGCTCGTTCTTGCGGGGTTTTACCCCGCCGGGGTTCCAATAAATGATGCGCAGTTCCTGGCTAGCCATTGAACTGCGCAATCATTCGGTAGAACCCCGACAAGAGAGCCCCGAAAGGGCTGGCTCCCGAGGCGATCTCACGGATCACTCCGGAGACCACCTCGGACAATTTCTCCCAGAGCGCGAGAAGCCATGCAGCAAAGCCGGCAGGTTGTGAGGCCTGCCGACCGCTGCGCTGCTCGCGCTGAGGGCGGGGGGGGAGAGGGGGCTGTGTGTTTAAATTAGGCTCGATTGAGGGAGCCTCAGGTGTTGGGCTGACGCTTGGAGGTGGCTGATCATTGATGATCATCGCCTCAGCATGGGCGGGTGGGGAATCCGGCTCGATGGGCTCGGCAGTACCCCTGTTAACTTCTTCTCTTTCTTTCTTTTTCCTCAATTTCCTTTTTAGTTTCTTTTTCCTATTCTTCTCCTTTTTCTTGTTGCCGATGCTCTGAGTCTGAGGTGGGGGCATGATCGCGGTTGTTCGAGCGATGTTAGCTCGGCCACGAGGAGTAGGGGTAGGTTTATTTGGCTGCCTCGGTGGGTTGGCCTGCGCCATCAACGTGGCCGCTGACGGCCCAGCCTCCACCACCGAGACAGACGGATAGGTACTAGGGGGGGGAGGGGCTGGGGTTTGGGAGGATTTCCCTTTCCCCTTCCCCTTCCCCTTGGGGATGGGTGCAGAGACGACAGGAGCAGGTGCTGGAGCTGGGACATTCCTGGGCCGTGGCACCGGTGGAACAGGAGGGGGGATGGTTACTCCCATCATCCTGGCCCTCTTGCGGTAGACCACACACCGCCGATCGATGGCGGCGTGGTCCTTCCCGCAATTAGCACAGGATAATGGGCCATCCCTTGGCCTCGGGCAGTCCGCCACAATGTGCTCGCCGGCACATCGAACGCAGCGGATCGCACGGTGACAGTTCGTGGACGCGTGCCCGAAGGCCTGGCAGCGGTGACACTGCGCAGGTCCCCGGGTTGGACGCCATCCCTCGACCGTCACCCCCGGCAAGTATAACAGTTCGTTAACTGTATACAGCCGGGCGAGGTCACCCTTGGAGAGGTGGTCCAGAGCCACGAAAAATACGCAGCCCTGTCTCCCCCTCTTGGCCTGGATGCACCGGGCATATCGGGCAGGAAAGCCCAGCTCCTTGAGGGCGTTCGTTACTTCCGCCGCATCGGTGTCCGCAGGGAGACCCCGGACAGCCACCTTCGAGGGTATTTCCTCCGACAGCGCGTAACAAAACCATTTAATGGTTTTGTCTGCAGCGGAGGCCCTCGAAAGATAGTCCTGGATCACCCTGTACTCCTCCGCCGATGACGGCAGGAAGCGGAAACCGGCGCCGTGGGGTCTGGCAGAAGGAGCCCTACCGAGGCGCTCCCTAATGGCCGCCATATGGCGAGACCAGTTCGGGAGAGCTTCCACCATGATAGGTGGATGACGGCGGAGCTCCTCCTGAGCCCGACCCCTCGGCCTCGGGGTGGGGGAACTTGCGGTTGGGTAGGCTTGGGGCGTGTACCTACTGGGGGTTGTGATGCGGCTATGGTCGCGTAGGACGTAGAGGGGATGGGTTGTTGGGCTTTGGTGGACTCGAGGTCCATATATCTGGTAGAGTCCAGATTGCCCGCCGTGCCGCTTAGGGCGGGGGCACCTCGAGTCGAATCCACCAGGATAGGGGAAATGGTAGGGGAGGGGGATCGGGGAGGGGATCTAAGTAGGCGTGGGGCTACCCCTGTCCTGACGGGGGCCCTCGGTTTGGGAACAGGTTTGACTGCTGGGATGGGACTCCCAGTAGGGGATGAGGATCGTGATGAGTCAGGAGTGGAAGATTGGGAGGAGGAGGGGGAGGAGGACGTGGCCTCGCTGTCCTCTCCCTCCGATTTAGAGGAGGGACCTAGTCGCGGTCGTTTGTCTTGGTCCTCCGATGAGCCCCGGTCGGACTCAGACCTGGCCTTCTTTCTCGGCCGAGGAGTCCCAGGGTAATCGGTCGACAAGGGAAGGGAACCTTCCCCCGGTCCGATCCCCTGGGAGACCCGGGCCGGGACCGAAGGTCCGGCCGAATCGTCCTTACCGGGGTCCATCGGGACCGGTCGGGTTCGTGGGATTGGGCGACGGGCGTATAATTCGTCCATTGCTTGACGTCCCTTCCGGGACGGGCCGGGTGTGCTGACGATGGGGGGAGAAGCCCCACCAGACATGGCTTGGCTATCCTTGGAGCAAAAGTCACGCGGTCATTGAATCGCCCCCACTAAGAATAGGAGTGCCAGAATTATTGGTCGATCGGTCCCGGTACTGACCCTATCGATCCATCCACTTGGTTAAATTAAATTAAATTAAATCAAACTTAGAAGCAATTAAAAAGCGAAAGCAAGAGAACTAATCGATTAATTATAACTATAAAAGTGGTGAGTATTAATACAATTAACTATTACTATTACGAATAATCAAAACACTAATCTAAACTACCGAATTTACAATAAACAATAATAAACAACAGTAAACAACAGTAAAAATACGAACTACGATAACGAGACGTTGGGCGGCTGCGGCCGCGTGCGCCTATCAAATATTAATATTATCTAGATAACTAACTAACTATTAATTGTAATAAAACAAGGTAATAAAGTAGGAAATAATATAATGGATTAATAGAAAATAGAAAATAATAAAAAATAAAGAGAAAATAAAAATTAAAATCGTACCTGTAATAACTAGGTATAACTAAGGGTAATTTGTATAGTTAAAGCGATATTATAATTAAAGACCAGACAACAGACCATCCGGCCACTAGCTCACAGGTTCGGTTCGCCCCAGATTTTAAAATCCAAAAGGACAAGTTTTGGATCAGGAAATCCAGGGTTCAACGGACAAGCGGCTCTAACCGTCAGGTTTAAACCCACACTAAATTATATTACTGATACCAATAGGAAGGAGACATGATAGGGAACCGCAGCCTGCAACCGTGATGCTTAAGATAGATGATAATGGATGATAATAAATCGACGGGGACAGCTTATTAGTATTGGTCGGTATGCCAGATTGAATAGAGTTTAATACAAAAATGTTTAAATGGTTTGGAAAAAATATCACGGTTTATGTGGGTAGAAATGAAAATCGTTGAACTGCAAATTGTATATAATTGAGCCACTAGTTCTTATTCGCTAAGAGCGAGACGACACTACTACTTAAATTAAAACTTGAAATTTAACTATGAACATAATGAAATAATTAGAAAGGGAATAAAAGGAATTGAATTTTACAACCAAGATGAAATGAAATCTAAATGGATACAATACACAACTTACATTAGATACTTAAGCCTAAGACCTACCTGTAAGGGCGCCGACACCGCCGACCTGCAACAGGATTGGCCTTCGGGTGTTAGAAACAGCCTCTCCTAACCCCGAAGGGTAGGGGAGGACTGGGAACAGACACGGGCGGCCAGACTCGATGGCGCTCACGAAAACCAGTTTTATTACCAAATAAAACGGCTTCGCAGCTTTCACAGGCTGATCGACACCTACCCGCTATTAACCAATGTTAAGAATAGAATAGTGTCAATCAACTCACCTGTTCCCGGGTCCCTCGTTTGTGCTGCTCGGAACGTTACCGCGCCGAAACAGCTGACGCCAGATGAAACACACTCGCGTAGGATCACTTCTGCACAGCACACGACACACAAGGATATCCTGGACGCACTGGTGTCCCGGGCCATGACGGCCAACCTCGCAAACCTACGTATAGCCTCACACCAAATGTCTTGGTAATCTAGTGCAATAGTTTCCAGATTTGTTTTGCAACATGTCGTTAGAGAATGTAGCCAGTCAGGCCGATTATGTTTTTCAAGATGTATGCCCTGGTTGTATATATAAATTACATATCTTGGTCGCCATCACGTCTTTTGTGTCTAAGCAACATTGCGCTAAACGCCAAGTTGCTACTTTTGGCAATTCTAATCAGAATCAACACGGATGTTGGTTAGAGAGTAATATCGGATATTATTTAAATTTTCCGCCGATTTACCTTGTTAACTGTTGTTCAGTCGCTGGCTGTTCTGTTTGTCACAACGTGTTTTAGATTATGTCATCATGTCATGTTATCTGTCTCTTCTTTTCCTCGTATTCTTCTATTTGACTTCAATTTAGTGTGCTCGTGAACGGAGTTTTTCAATGAAGATTTTGTTTCTGAGATTGTGACTGTGGAATTAACTCGCAACACAGTGTTTTCCGAGTGCTATGACATATCCTTCTTCAAATGAGGCCTGTGGAGAGTACTCAGTGGTATCCAGCGACTTGGCTGTATCCCTGGAATTGAGCGTCCATGAGTGACGATAATCACTTACTATCAGGTGGGCCGTATGCTCGTTTGCCTACAAAGGCAATAAAAAAAATAAAAAATAAAGGATGGATTTTGGTGGCCCGGGTGCCTTTCCAGTTTTACCAGGACAGGGACCTTGAAAAGTGTAATGTATTCTAAACGTCCGAAATGATGTAATTATAATGAAAACGGGAGAAAAACCCCGAAAAAGAAAAGAAAAAAGTAAATTTAATTGTGACGTCCTCTAATTATGAAAAAAATTCATCATCAACATCAACATCATCATCATCATCAGCCCACAGTCGTCCACTGCTGGACATAGGCCTCTCTCAATCCACACCATTGAGCCTGGTCTACGGCTCTCCTCATCCACTTCTTACCGGCCACCGTTCGGAGGTCACCGCACCACCTAGCCAGGGGGCGTCCCACGTTACGTCTTCCGCTGCGCGGTCTCTACACAAGATCCCGTCTGCTCCAGCGATAGTCAGTTCTACGGCATAGCCCACTGCTACTTCAGATTATTAATAATTAGAAATTAATATCAGACAGTTATAGAGATAAATTTCATCTCGATTTCAGTAATATTACTGCTGTGTTTTCGATTTCATATTATTTCAAGAGCTGTCGTGTTATATCATTGCTCTGATAATATTATGAATTTTCCGTTTCGTGTTTCCGCGCCGAAAATTCCTATGCGTAAAACGAGACTCGTGAATGCAAACATTGTAAGTGGCATGTAGTAAGCTTATTATTTTGTTTTGGGAGACAATTTAAGCAATTCTTAGAAATGTAATCTACTAGCCAAAGAACTTAAGGACAGTCCTTTTTATTTATAGCGACGCAATATTCACCGTGAGCAGTGATAGATAATTTTCTAAAATATTAGCTACCAATTTCTACCAAAAATTTGGCTGCCTTATGAAAAGCTGTACATGAGAGAAAAAAACGTTACCATATTACCATATTACATATTACCATAGGAGTTATTGTTCCTGCATGAGAACGGGACATAGCCAAATAGGATATTGATGTGAGGATTTAAAGCTTTAAAATATAGATTATATCTAGCTATCTAGCTATCATTTTATTTCGCTGTATTGACGAGCTTACAGCCGTGTTGCTATGTTGTTACCCGAGACATAAATATTATAACATGAATGCCACCACCCATCTTGAGACACAATGTTGAAGTTGCAATTGTATTTTATAATGGTAGTACCATCATTCAACTACAGCAGAATCATGGTATCTAACCATTCGGACTCAGAATCAGAGCGTACAAACACGCTCTACGTACCATGAATAATTACGTATTATAAGTTTATCATTTTTCCGGTGCGATTTGTTTGTTATTTTTTATGAGTACCTATAGTCATTTGTTTGTTTTTGTTATTTTTGGTTTTTCATTAAGAACAATATTTAAAACTTCAGAAAAGTTTTTGCTATAGTAAGTACCAAGAGGGTGCGAAATGTCTAATATCTCGACCGGGTATCCATAAACGATTTCCCTGACGTTAGAAAGAAAAAGGGTACGAATTATTTAATATTCAATGTTGTGTACTTAGCGATTGCTATAGAGATGGCAGATGCATTCCGATAGAGGCACCCGTCACGTGCGGACGTGCTCATCGTCCACTCGATCGCCCGGTCTTTGTTCGCCCGGCTTTTGTTAGCCCGGCCATTGTTCGCGCGGCCTGTGTTCGTGGTACATCTGCCGACTAAGTGCTCTTTCTGGAAGTTTTTATTTGTTTTGTTTCCTTTTGTTGTTTCTGTGTTCGTGGTACATCTGCCGACAAAGTGGTTTCCTGCAAGTATTTATTTGTTTTTGTTTCTTTTCGTAATTTCTGTTTTGTTGTGCTTTTTCTTTGTCCTGTAGTAATCGCGCCGCATTGCCACCTGTGTTCAATAGAACCGCTCAGGTCCGAGAAGTTGGGGCCTCGCCGCAAGGCGAGTGTTTTCAAGACCCGGGGCCGCCCCACCTGGGTACTCAGCGATCATGGACGCTGTATTCGCGGAATTCCTCCGACTTCGCCACCCACAGCTCGCCTCGGAGTTTTTGGCCTTCAAGGCCAATCTCACTGCGAGCCCTCTCGAGGACTCCGCCGCGCTCGCTGCTCCTGCGTCGCCTGTACCTGCGTGCAGAGCTTCTGCATTGAGCACCGCAGCCTCTGTCGTGCCTGCCGCTCCCGTGTCGCCTATACTGGCGAGAAAAGCTGCTGCGTCGTCCGCCGTGACCATCGTTTCAGCTGAGCGATCATCCGCGGCCTCCGTCGCGCCCTCTAAAACACCTACACTTGCTCGTAGGTCGCCTGCACCCGCCTCCTCGTGCTCCGACTCTGACTCGGACATGGAGGTCGACCTCGCCCCCGCCTCATCGACGGATGGATTCACCCTGGTACAGAAGGGTAAGAAGCGTGCCGCGGAGTCTCGAGCTCCCGCGGCCGCTAAAATTAGCAAAGCCGTGAACGCGTCGCGCCCCCGCCCTCAGACTCCCGTTGCGCCCCCAGCCCGTGCCACTCCGTCGCCGCGTCCGGTGGCACAAAATAAAACCCAGACCCCTCCCCCGGTTATCCTTCAGGAGAAGGCAGCTTGGGATCGAGTTTGCCTGGCCCTTAAGGCCAAAAATATAAATTTCACGAATGCCCGTAACCTCGCGTCCGGCATTCAAATTAAGGTTCAAACACCCGACGACCATAGGGCCCTCTCTTCTTACCTCCGTAAGGAGCGTATAAGTTTCCATACGTATACGCTCCAGGAGGAGCGCGAACTCCGCGTTGTAATACGCGGAATCCCTAAAGAGTTAGATGTAGAGCTCGTAAAAGCCGACCTGTTAGAACAAGGCCTACCAGTGAATTCTGTGCACCGTATGCACACTGGTCGCGGTAGGGAGCCATATAATATGGTTCTAGTCGCTCTCCAGCCTACCCCCGAGGGTAAGAAAATCTTTAACACACAGACCGTCTGTAGGCTCTCTGGTATCGCTGTCGAAGCCCCCCATAAAAAAGGCACTCCTAGCCAGTGCCATAACTGTCAATTGTACGGGCACTCTTCCCGTAACTGTCACGCGCGCCCCCGATGTGTTAAGTGTTTGGGCGATCACGCCACGGCCCTCTGCGCTCGCGACCAAAAAACCGCGACGGAACCGCCTAGCTGCGTCCTGTGTCGAACACAGGGTCACCCCGCGAATTACCGTGGTTGCCCCCGAGCCCCTAAAATAAATCGCCGCGTCGCCCGCCAAAACCGCCTCCGAGCTTCCGGCCCAGACATCAAAGCCTCGGCACCCTCTGCGTCGCAGGCTAAGCCAGCGTTCGTTCCGGCGGCGGTGCCCAGTGTCTCGGCCTGGGCAAAACCGCTGCCGTACACGAACACGGCTACAACTCCCTCCTCCGCGATTCGTCCCGCCCCCGCGACTCGTCCCTCTCCCGCGACTTGCCCTCCGACCGCGTCCGACAATCTCGCTTTAGCGATCGACTTCTTTCAGTCGATCAACTTTGAGCGCGTTAACGCTTTGGGCGACGCCATTCGCGCTGCCTCCACTGCACAACACTTTATCGCCGTTGTGCAGGAATACGCCGACGTATACGCGTCATTAAATACGTACGTCCTCCCCTCACTCCGCCGGTAATCAATGGCGTATATAAGTAGAATAAAGCCCCTATCCGTAACGATAGGATTTTTTAACGCTTACGGTCTCGCAAATCAACGTGATCAGGTTTCTGACTTTTTGCGTGACCACCAAATTGATATCTTTTTAGTGCAGGAGACCCTACTTAAGCCCGCGCGCCGTGACCCTAAAATCGCGAACTATAACATGGTCAGGAACGACAGGCTCTCTGCCCGTGGTGGTGGTACCGTCATTTATTATAGAAGAGCCCTGCATTGCGTCCCGCTCGATCCTCCCGCGCTCGCTAATATCGAAGCATCAGTGTGCCGAATCTCACTGACGGGACACGCGCCGATCGTTATCGCGTCCGTTTATCTTCCACCGGATAAGATCGTTCTAAGCAGTGATATCGAGGCGCTGCTCGGTATGGGGAGCTCTGTCATTCTGGCGGGCGACCTAAATTGTAAACACATTAGGTGGAACTCACACACCACAACCCCGAATGGCAGGCGGCTTGACGCGTTAGTCGATGATCTCGCCTTCGATATCGTCGCTCCGCTAACCCCGACTCACTACCCGCTAAATATCGCGCATCGCCCGGATATACTCGACATAGCGTTATTAAAAAACGTAACTCTGCGCTTACACTCGATCGAAGTAGTTTCAGAGTTAGATTCAGACCACCGTCCCGTCGTTATGAAGCTCGGTCGCGCTCCCGATTCCGTTCCCGTCACGAGGACTGTGGTGGATTGGCACACGCTGGGCATCAGCCTGGCTGAATCTGATCCACCATCGCTCCCGTTTAACCCGGACTCTATCCCGTCTCCTCAGGATACCGCTGAAGCCATAGACATCTTAACGTCACACATCACCTCAACATTAGATAGGTCATCGAAACAAGTTGTAGCGGAGGACTTCCTTCACCGCTTCAAATTGTCCGACGATATTAGGGAACTCCTTAGAGCTAAGAACGCCTCAATACGCGCCTACGACAGGTATCCTACCGCGGAAAATCGTATTCGAATGCGTGCCCTACAACGCGACGTAAAGTCTCGCATCGCCGAAGTCCGAGATGCCAGATGGTCTGATTTCTTAGAAGGACTCGCGCCCTCCCAAAGGTCTTACTACCGCTTAGCTCGTACTCTCAAATCGGATACGGTAGTAACTATGCCCCCCTCGTAGGCCCCTCAGGCCGACTCGCGGCGTTCGATGATGACGAAAAAGCAGAGCTGCTGGCCGATACATTGCAAACCCAGTGCACGCCCAGCACTCAATCCGTGGACCCTGTTCATGTAGAATTAGTAGACAGTGAGGTAGAACGCAGAGCCTCCTTGCCACCATCGGATGCGTTACCACCCGTCACCCCGATAGAAGTTAAAGACTTGATCAAAGACCTACGTCCTCGCAAGGCTCCCGGTTCCGACTGTATATCTAACCGCGTTATTAAACTTCTACCCGTCCAACTCATCGTGATGTTGGCATCTATTTTCAATGCCGCTATGGCGAACTGTATCTTTCCCGCGGTGTGGAAAGAAGCGGACGTTATCGGCATACATAAACCCGGTAAACCAAAAAATCATCCGACGAGCTACCGCCCGATTAGCCTCCTCATGTCTCTAGGCAAACTGTATGAGCGTCTGCTCTACAAACGCCTCAGAGACTTCGTCTCATCCAAGGGCATTCTTATCGATGAACAATTCGGATTCCGTACAAATCACTCATGCGTTCAACAGGTGCACCGCCTCACGGAGCACATTCTTGTGGGGCTTAATCGACCAAAACCGTTATACACGGGAGCTCTCTTCTTCGACGTCGCAAAAGCGTTCGACAAAGTCTGGCACAATGGTTTGATTTTCAAACTATTCAACATGGGCGTGCCGGATAGTCTCGTGCTCATCATACGGGACTTCTTGTCGAACCGCTCTTTTCGATATCGAGTCGAGGGAACCCGCTCCTCCCCACGACCCCTCACAGCTGGAGTCCCGCAAGGCTCTGTCCTCTCACCCCTCCTATTTAGCTTATTCGTCAACGATATTCCCCGGTCGCCGCCGACCCATTTAGCTTTATTCGCCGACGACACGACTGTTTACTATTCTAGTAGAAATAAGTCCCTAATCGCGAAGAAGCTTCAGAGCGCAGCCCTAGCCCTAGGACAGTGGTTCCGAAAATGGCGCATAGACATCAACCCAGCGAAAAGTACTGCGGTGCTATTTCAGAGGGGAAGCTCCACACGGATTTCCTCCCGGATTAGGAGGAGGAATCTCACACCCCCGATTACTCTCTTTAGACAACCCATACCCTGGGCCAGGAAGGTCAAGTACCTGGGCGTTACCCTGGATGCATCGATGACATTCCGCCCGCATATAAAATCAGTCCGTGACCGTGCCGCGTTTATTCTCGGTAGACTCTACCCCATGATCTGTAAGCGGAGTAAAATGTCCCTTCGGAACAAGGTGACACTTTACAAAACTTGCATAAGGCCCGTCATGACTTACGCGAGTGTGGTGTTCGCTCACGCGGCCCGCACGCACATAGACACCCTCCAATCCCTACAATCCCGCTTTTGCAGGTTAGCTGTCGGGGCTCCGTGGTTCGTGAGGAACGTTGACCTACACGACGACCTGGGCCTCGAATCAATTCGGAAATACATGAAGTCAGCGTCGGAACGATACTTCGATAAGGCTATGCGTCATGATAATCGCCTTATCGTTGCCGCCGCTGACTACTCCCCGAATCCTGATCATGCAGGAGCCAGTCACCGTCGACGCCCTAGACACGTCCTTACGGATCCATCAGATCCAATAACCTTTGCATTAGATGCCTTCAGCTCTAATACTAGGGGCAGGCTTAGGGACCCCGGTAACCGTACTCGTCGAACTCGACAAAGAGGTCGACGTGCAACCTAACCCATGCATCAGCCCGCTGAGTTTCTCGCCGGATCTTCTCAGCGGGTCGCGATTCCGATCCGGTAGTAGATTCATTCGCGAAACAATTGCTCTTGAGTTGTTAGGTCTCCTTCGGAGGCGCTCGGGCAGTTGTTAGCAAATCCCACCCCTCTTGGCTGAGCCTTTGCTCGCCCACCTGTCCTGGTGAAATTGGAAAGGCCTTCGGGCCACCAGTAAACTTTCAATCACAAAAAAAAAAAAAGATGGCAGATGCCAGTTTTTTTATTTTATAATATTAAATTATCATTTACAATGCTCAGGTTTGTGTGCATCTTTATTTTGCACGTACTCGTGTTTTAATCATGCGGTCTTTTGTGAGGTGGATTTTGAAATTATTCCCCGCTTGAGAGCACGCGACGAAGCGTTCGAAAGATATTGTGAATGAGTTTTTTAAAACGAATACAGTATGAATTGATAATTATTATGTGCGCTACTTTTTCTAGCAGGTCTCCAGGATTGAAGCTTGTTGAAATAGCTTGTTAAAATATTAAATTTAAAAGTATTAATTAAAGGTTCGTCCATTCTCGTCTTTCTAATGTCCGTTTGTCTCAAAGAATTACGATGAAAAGTCTACCAGCCACTTTGATCTAATTTTAATTGTGGTATATCAGAGCTTCGTCTTTAATTTAATCCCGCAAATGATTTTCATCTAACCCGTTCCTTTAAAATGAAATTGAATTTTGCAAGAATTACACGTAAGCATTCTGAAATTCTGTCAGATATTAAACTCTTTGGAAATGTTTATTAAATTTTGACTGTCACTATGGCAACGCGCGAAATCCCATAACAATGGATGGCCGAAAGATAACGAGAGATTATTTGGTGAAAATGAAATTAATGAGAATAAAATATATTTGGGAAGAATGATTCTTTCCTAATAGCGTGGTATGGACTTCTGATGCGTAGAGAAGATACATGTGACTAGGAGATGTAAGGAGATGATTATACAAAGTAGAGGAGGAAGAGGTCAACTGAAGAAGACATGGATGGAGTGTGTGAATGACGATATGAGAGAGAGGGGAGTGAGTGTTGGGCTGACGGCTGACAAAAGAGAATGGAAGAGAGAAATCTCCTGTGCCGACCCCACTTAGTGAGATAAGGTGAAGAAAAAGAGAGAGATTCTTAACACTGGGTAGGTGACGTACAATCTTTTTATTTTCTCTATAGATTTTTTCTAGTCTCTAGAATTACATAAAGACATGATTGTGATACATATTCGGCGGGGTATGACCGCGAGGAAGGGATAATAAAGATTTACGTTAAACAAATAAAGTTTAACAATTAATTTTTCGTTAATTAAATTTTTCCGAACTCATGCGACCTGATCTTAATTAAGATAGATTGATTTATCAAAAGAGTACAATATAATTTCAATGTCCTGATTTGAACTACTGTTGTATTTCGGTTTGAAACTGCCTCTCACTTTACTGGTGGTAGGACCTCTTGTGAGTCCGCGCGGGTGGGTACCACCAGCCTGCCTATTTCTGCCGTGAAGCAGTAATGCGTTTCGGTTTGAAAGGCGGGGCAGCCGTTGTAACTATACTGAGACTTTAGAACTTGTATCTCTAGATGGGTGGCGCATTTACGTTGTAGATGTCTATGGGCTCCAGTAACCACTTAACACCAGGTGGGCTGTGAGCTCGTCCACCAATCTAAGCAATAAAAAAAACATTGATATACAAATTGATTAGAAAGCGATATAGATTTTATTTTCGTAGACACTTATTACTGGTGGTAGGACTTCTTGTGAGTCCACGTGGGCGGGTACTATCACACTGCCTATTTCTGCCGTGAAGCAATAATGCGTTTCGGTTTGAAGGGGCAGCTGCTGTACTCGTAGTAAGTGTAGCTCACTTACTTTGATAAAAGTGACACGTTATCAATCCATTGCTTTCTAGAACCGGTAATACTAGCGTGTATCCCATTCTAAAGATTTACTTTATTAGTAGACTCGATACTTGACTAGATTTGGGGCGCAAAATATTTCCACGCGTTTTCCTATCTTAGGGTGAATAGATTATACAAAATTCAGTGTGTTAATAAAATACAGACGTGTAAAATAAATATTTGCGTTTATTCTGATTTTATTAATATATAGCATAGCTTCTATCGCGGGCCTTGAGCGCGGCGACTGAATCAAGAAATTCCATAACGAAAATAACCTGACACCCTCACTACGCTTACTATGTAGCTCGCATTCAACACATTCACACGTTGCGCTGGTGTAGTGTTTGTGAATAAACGCGCGGCGTGACGTCGCACTGCATGAGCATCATGAAAAGTCTGCCCATCTCTCTCTCACGCGGTCTAGCTTATGAGTGTCAAGGGGACAGTTGATGTTTTGCTTTTGTTAATATTTATAAATATAGCGTGGTCTTAATTTTATTATTGTTTTAATATTAAGTTATCATTGTCCAATTGTAATTTCATAAGTTGATAAAAAATGCTTTGCAATAGCTTTACCGCGGCAGTCTCCGAGTGCCACACGTCTTATTTAATTAAATTACAATTTGCCATGCACCGCGCTAAAAATCAGGAAAGGAAGAGAGAGGGTTGCCATGAGCAAATTTTAAAATTTGCTAACTTAGGATTTAGGTATTACCATTACAAGCTTACAATAAAATTCTAAGGTTCATATTTTGATTGAACACATTGGAGAGACCAATAGTGTTGCATTTGAAGGATACAGACCCTATTTACTTTTTCAAATCAAATCAAATAAAAAAAAAATCAACATAAATGAAAGTACATATTTGTTGAACGTCAAAAGAACTACTGCCAATTCACAAAAACTAGCCTCCGTCCTGAGTAGAACTGGCAAGAAACTCAGCGGGCATGTCTTTTTTTTTTAATATTAGTTTTTTTTTTAAAATTAGATTTTTTTTAAATATTTATTTTTACAATGAGTATTATAACGTAACAATTATTGCAATATTGAAATGCCCGGAGCGAGCAACTACGCTCTGCGCTTGATATTTAAAATTACTTTTACGGTTTAATCTAGCGTTTATTATTTCCACATTTAACGGCCGTCTGGTGTAGTGGTAAGTGACATGGTCACTACACAAGGGGGTCGCGGGTTCGAATTCCGCCAAGGGAAGATATTTGTATGATAAAATTAAATATAAATGTCTTTTCTAGGGTTATGGATCATTTCTATGGTATATTAAATATATGTATGTGTATAATAAAAATCTTACATTTATTTCCGTTATCTGGTACCTGTAACACAAGTTCTTTACGAACTTATCACGGGACCAGTTAACGTGGCGTGATTGTTAGTAAATATTTATTTATTTATTTCGAATAAATAGCAGTTTTCGTGGTCATTGTCGCCTGTGGTGTGTTACTCCTTGATAGTTCATTATTGTATTCAGCTGATATACCGAATTAATTAAATCTCCACTCGAAGGTCAAGTACGCGTTCTTTAAATTCAAATTTCGACCTCAAATCTCAAGGTAATTTAACGTTTATGAGTCCAGTGACCGAATAACAGAAAATTGACTGCCTGTATACATACGGTAAGCGTAGAATAGCAAAATAAACGTGCAAAATGACCGAAAGTTCTCGAATTGATGTGAAGTTGTGAAAAGGGTCCAGTACAATGCTTGTCTCAAAGCGACAGCGGACTCACAGTTTCGCTTCAACAAAATTGTTGTTATACTGTCCCGAACTAGTGAATGCGATCCTCATATTCTGTCACTACTATCGCACGTGTCGTTGTCGTGTTAGTAAATGTTTAGGTATTCAATTGAGAATGATATAACAACACCTTATTTTTGCAATGTTGATAGTTATTAGAGCAACCGTTTATAAAGCTGTTTTTTTATTTTTTTTATTGCTTATATAAGTGAACGAGCTTACGGTTCACCTGGTGTTAAGCGGTCTCCAGAGCCCTTAGACATCTACAACGTAAATGCCGCCACCTACCTCGAGAAGTAAGTTCTGAGGTCTCAGTTTTTACAGTACAACGGCTGCCCCGCCCTCCAAACCGAAACGCATTACTGGTTCACGGCAGAAATAGACAGGGCGGGGGTACCTTTCCGCACGGACTCCTAAGTGGTTCTACCACCAGTAATTACCCAAATTATAATTTTGCGGGTTTGATTTTTATTACACGATGTTATTCCTTCACCGTGGAAGTCAATCGTGAACATTTATTGAGTACGTATTTCATTAGAAAAATTGGTACCCGCCTGCGGGATTCGAACACCATTGCATCGCTTCAACATGAATGCACCGGACGTCTTATCCTTTAGGCCACGACGACTTCCTCCACCTGGTGTTAAGTGGTCTCCAGAGCCCTTAGACATCTACAACGTAAATGCCGCCACCTACCTCTAGAAGTAAGCTCTAAGGTCTCAGTTTTTACAGTACTATGGCTACCCCACTCTTCAAAACGAAACGCATTACTGCTTCACGGAAGAAATAGGCAGGGTCGTGGTACCTACCCGCGCGGATTCATAACACGTCCTACTACCAGTAAACGACTACGCTACTAATGCAATCAGCAGTCTTAAAATGAATGACACGAAAATCCCATCTTATTCTCGGTTCATATGTATTCGTATAAATATTTCAGGAGATCGGCTGTCGGTTCTCGCCGGGGACGTAAAGAGCGGACGTGCCGTCACTCACAAGTGGTCATTCCGACTGATAGCGTTGTTAATTTGTAAACATTTGCGGGAATACTGCAGATTTGTGTGTCGACCACATAAAAGCGTATTTCGCTGTGCGGTGTGACTAGCTGATTCACTGGAGAATAGGCAACGGTATTCTATGAGTATTATTACAACAGGTTATTACTGTCGCCGATCGGCATTTATTGATTGTAGAGCGTATTGAGAGCCAGTACGGGTAGGTACGATCATCTTTTTTTTTTTCTTAAATGGGTGAACGAGCTCACAGCCCACCTGGTGTTAAGTGGTTACTGGAGCCCATAGACATCTACAACGTAAATGCGCCACCCATCTTGGGATATAAGTTCTAAGGTCTCAAGTATAGTTACAACGGCTGCCCCACCCTTCAAACCGAAACGCATTACTGCTTCACGACAAAAATAGGCAGGGTGGTGGTACCTACCCGCGCGGACTCACAAGAGGTCCTACCACCAGTAAATCTTGCCTATTTCTTCAGCGAAACAGTCATGAGTTTCGGTTCGAAGCGTGGGACAATCTTCGTTTAGTACATCTATCTTTGCAATAAGTGAATAAAAAATAGGTCGAAGGATGGTACTTGATAGTGTTGTGTCGTCTTTATTTCATTAGATGAGCCTACGATATTTCGGAACTTAGATAGACGACAAAGCCACCCATCTCTCGAGAGCTCATATGAGAACTGCTTGTTGTAGAATATGCTATGATCCGTCTATACTAAAAATGATTACATCCTGAAAACCTTAGGATAATGATTACCGAGGCCGTGTATCTGCTTTGAGTTCAGCGTCTACCCTCGGAGATGCGCAGGGGTTGTGCCGAGGGCTGCCACACACCCCTTATGTTTCATTAACGAATGCTCATTTCAGAGCGATTAATGGATAGACAGGACGAGGCTCACGAGAACTTTAAACGTGTTAGTTCTAATAATTTTGTAATACGCTGTAAAAAACGTCGCATGTGTTGTAATAGTTTAAAAAAATATAGGACGGTTTTTTGACGCGCATTTACGAGTATAAGCTTGTTATGTATGTATGTATGATTGTTTGTAAGAAATATTTGAAAGTCATTTTCACTCACTGCTTTCAACATTACCGATTAACTTGAAAATTTGAAATAGTTTCATCAGTATCAAGAGGATAAAGATATAAATTGTTTGTTCCCTGTGCTATTGAAATATGTAAAAAATATATAGTTTTTAAATTAATACTACGATTTTTCTTAGTAAAACTAAACATTTTTTGGACATCAGATCGAATTGTTTTTATGGTATTTTGTTTAACTGCGAGTTTACCTACAAGCGTACATGGACTGACTTATATTTTCTAATACGATATAAAACATATGAAATTAATTGCTTGCTACTGAACCGTGATGCGTTTTTATTTTATTTTTACATATTACTTACACATTTTACGACCGCAATATATTGTTCAGTCGCGAAGCATACACTACGTTCTGTTACGGACTATATTATCATAACCTGTTATTATAATACAATACGGATCACGATCTTTAGGTTTTGAAAAGGATAAACATTCGATAAGATAGATCGTCTCTTCTTCTTCTTTTTCTCCACCTTATCCCACTAGGTGGGGTCGGCACAGCACAATTTTTCATTCCATTCTCCTCTATCAGCCGTCATCTCAGCGCTCACTCCTCTTTCTCTCATATCGTCATTCACATCCTCCTTCATGTCTTCTTCGGTTGACCTCTTACCTCTCTACCTTTTTTATTGCTTGGACGGGTGTACGAGCTCACAGCCCACCTGGTGTTAAGTGGTTTATGGAGCCCATAAACATCTACAACGTAAATGCGCCACCCACCTTGACAAATAAGTTCTAAGGTCTCAAGTACCGCTTCACGGCAGAAATAGGCAGGGTCGTGGTACCTACCCGCGCGAACTCACAAGAGGTCTTACCACCAGTAAATACCACCAGTACTTTGCACTACCATTTCAATACATCTCCTAGTCACATGTATCTCCTCTCTACTCATCACACGTTCATACCACGCTAACCGTCCGCCCTCATCCTTTCCAAAAATATCACCAAATTTTTTTACACATCCGAAACTTCTATACCCGATTGAGTTCGGGTAAGTCTAATGAAATTACGACAACAATACCCTCTGCGCCGTTGCTAAGTCTGTGTGAGTTGTAGTCCAGGATCGCGCCGACACAATGACCCCGCGTAAATCTCCAACGTGGCCCGGACACCGGAATTCATAAATTATGATTCACTTGCTCACTGAAAACCTTTTTTATGGTAACGCTTATACGGTGAAAAGCGGCCCTTTTTATTTCGCTCGTTTGTCGCTTAACGTTCTGTATTTTATTGAAGGGGTGAATGTCCCGATTCTGTTGAATTTCGTCTATTTATTGGATTGGTTATTATTGTTGTTTAGCGGATAGAATTTAAGTAGTTCAGTGCGGTATTGGCCTAGGTAGGTAGCTGTTCTAGCTTCGAAAAATCCTAGTTCTTCTAGGCAAGACTGACAATCAAAAAATTATTCTTCTTGAAACTTGTACATGTTTTGCGGGTGATTAATTTAATTTCCGTTTTTATTTTACTAGACGATGACGGTTTTTTTTTTGATAAATTGAGTTTTCTAGAAATTATATTTAATGAAATATTCCAAGATCGTTTAGGCATTTTTAAGTGAACACGTCAGTTAAAAAGACAGAAATAATATAAATAAACAATTCATTTTCTTGGTCTAACCTTAAAGCAAACACTCATTGGCTTCGGGTGCATTAACAACGCCATCTGCTGAAATAGCTTTAGTGTTATTGTAGTTGCTTTCAATTATGATAAATAGTATTATTATTCGCCAATAGATGTGATGATGAAAACACGAAAAAACCAACATTTTCTGAAAATAAATCGTAGCTAGATCTATTTATCGCCCCCGAAATCCCCTGTATACTAAATTTTATAAAAATCGTAGGAGCCGTTTCTGAGATTCAGATTATATATATATCGCTCTTAGCGATAAGACCGCCAATTGTACTTTTTTGTGTTTAATGTATAGCACTGTTTATTTGTTTTTTGGTGTACAATAATGAATACTATCTCTCTCTCTCTCTCTCTCTCTCTCTCTCTGTTATATATATACAAGAATTGCTCGTTTAAAGGTATAAGATTAAGCTTAATCATGTTCTACTTTATGATTTTAATAGTATCGTAAAAAGAACACTGAAGTATGAAACCTAGGTCTATGAAAAAGAAGCAACGTTAACATGTGACACTAATGTCAAAAATTTGTCAAATCAAGATTTATTTATTAAAGTAGTGATTGTCAAGAAATGTTTTTAAAGAACATAAAAATAATTTTAAAAGGTACTTAGCACGTTATTGAATCTAAATGCTTTCAACCCTTTAATTTAGAAAAGAAACAGTTTGAGGCAGCCATTTTTGAAAAGATTCTATGAACTTTCCCTTGCTCAGTTACTGAACTGCTACTCAGAAGACTTTGAAGATGCATTGCCTATCCCTGTTCTAAAATTAATTACATTTGGTAATGTTTAACTTGAACAAAAGCTATAATAGCTTTATGTTAATGCACTCTACTCTATGGGATTAATGCCGAAAATAAAACAAGAATGCATTAACATTAATGAAGGAAAACTTTACGATATCCCATCTACTTACTATACAGCCATCATATCTCGCGGTGTAAATGTCAACAGATGCAATAAAACATGTCGCTAACTAACGATAAAGCCTCAGGATCCGCAGACGGAGAGATCACATACAAATGCCTGCCGTGGTATGTCGTAAAATTTACGAACTGTAAGGTTATTCACGCTGACTTTTTATACGACATCGGTTTATGAGTATACTGTCTGTTTTGTTTTGGTCCAAGTTAAAAGAGTATTGATACGTTCTACTCGTAGATATCTTCGTGTCGAGGTTAATAATGTGGTACCACATTAAGTTCACTTATTTGCATTTCGAAAAAGCTGCCCGACACGAGAATCCTCTAAACGTGGCCGCCGGAACTTCATTCCCGATCCTGCGGACCGAATGGTAAACAGTCGACGTCACCCAAAACACGTCATTTCGGATCCTCCCGATCGACTAACGGTGCTTTTAGGTACCTCTATTGGCTATTGTAGTCAACATATGCGTTGCAAGGATAACACAGTCATATGGTCTCCACTATGGTATAAGTAAGTAAAGTGATTGGTAGATTCTTAAATTTAAGTTATCCAACTTCTTTATTATATATTTTTTTAATTTCACAGACGGACGAAGGTTCCCACGGCACTAAATCGCTAATTCAGACTTGACTGTGCATTCCTTACCAACTCGTCGTCTCCAAATCTTTATTTTCATTTTATGATTCAAGCTGTGAGATTCTTAGAAAGTGGATGCAGGTTATGCTACGCTCATTCAGCAGTATATGACAAAGTGGACTAATAAAATAAAAAATAACACTCCGAAACTTGTATCTTAGACCACAAAATTATTTCAGCTCAAGAAACTAGGGTTGAATAAGGGATCGACTGCGTACCGATCTGATGCACATACTGTCGACACGCAGCACAAGCGCAGCTCTGTAGTCCAATGTCGAGTGTCGTTAACGGTGCCGCAGTGTCGTCAAGAGTGTCAGACGGTTGAGAGATGAAAGTTTATGGCACCATTATTTGTGCCTTTAATTACGCATACAGCGATTGTTAATTAAATTATATTAATGTATTTGTAATCATAAAAGTATGGAGTGTTTTTGGAACGGAGTTGAATTTTAAGGAGGTTGAATGTTAATAGTGATCTGCCAGTGTGGTACGTTTTTGTTATTGCTCTTGTAGGCAGACGAGCATATGGTCAACCTGATGGTGAGTGGTTACCGTTGCGCTTGGATTTCAGCCATGCCAGGGGTAGAGCCAACCTGCTGCTTACCGTTAAGTATTCAGGATGGCCAATCATATTTCGTATAAGAAAATTTAAATCGGTCCATGTATGCTGTAGATCAGGGGGCTCCCAAACTTATTTTGTCTACTGCCCACTTTGAGAATAAATTCTTTTTTAGCGCCCCCATTTTTTCACTTACTAAAAAACCACTATAGCGAGAGCTCAATCGGCATTCCGATAGAGGCACCCGTCACGTGCGGACGTGCTCATCGTCCACTCGATCGCCCGGTCTTTGTTCGCCCGGCTTTTGTTAGCCCGGCCATTGTTCGCGCGGCCTGTGTTCGTGATACATCTGCCGACCAAGTGTGTTTCCTGGAAGCTTTTATTTGATTTGTTTTAGTTATTTTTGTGTTCGTGGAACATTTGCCGACAAAGTGTTTTCCTGCAAGTATTTATTTGTTTTGTTTCTTTTTGTAATTTCTGTTTTTTTGTGCTTTTTCTTTGTCCTGTAGTAATCGCGCCGCATTGCCACCTGTGTTCAATAGAACCGCTCAGGTCCGAGAAGTTGGGGCCTCGCCGCAAGGCGAGTGTTTTCAAGACCCGGGGCCGCCCCACCTAGGTACTCAGCGATCATGGACGCTGTATTCGCGGAATTCCTCCGACTTCGCCACCCACAGCTCGCCTCAGAGTTTCTGGCCTTCAAGGCCAATCACACTGCGAGCCCTCTCGAGGACTCCGCCGCGCTCGCTGCTCCTGCGTCGCCTGTACCTGCGTGCAGAGCTTCTGCATTGAGCACCGCAGCCTCTGTCGTGCCTGCCGCTCCCGTGTCGCCTATACTGGCGAGAAAAGCTGCTGCGTCGTCCGCCGTGACCATCGTTTCAGCTGAGCGATCATCCGCGGCCTCCGTCGCGCCCTCTAAAACACCTACACTTGCTCGTAGGTCGCCTGCACCCGCCTCCTCGTGCTCCGACTCTGACTCGGACATGGAGGTCGACCTCGCCCCCGCCTCATCGACGGATGGATTCACCCTGGTACAGAAGGGTAAGAAGCGTGCCGCGGAGTCTCGAGCTCCCGCGGCCGCTAAAATTAGCAAAGCCGTGAACGCGTCGCGCCCCCGCCCTCAGACTCCAGTTGCGCCCCCAGCCCGTGCCACTCCGTCGCCGCGTCCGGTGGCACAAAATAAAACCCAGACCCCTCCCCCGGTTATCCTTCAGGAGAAGGCAGCTTGGGATCGAGTTTGCCTGGCCCTTAAGGCCAAAAATATAAATTTCACGAATGCCCGTAACCTCGCGAACGGCATTCAAATTAAGGTTCAAACACCCGACGACCATAGGGCCCTCTCTTCTTACCTCCGTAAGGAACGTATAAGTTTCCATACTTATACGCTCCAGGAGGAGCGCGAACTCCGCGTTGTAATACGCGGAATCCCTAAAGAGTTAGATGTAGAGCTCGTCAAGGCCGATCTGTTAGAACAGGGCTTTCCAGTGAATTCTGTGCACCGTATCGCGGTAGGGAGCCATATAATATGGTTCTAGTCACCCTCCAGCCTACCCCCGAGGGTAAGAAAATCTTCAACACACAGACCGTCTGTAGGCTCTCCGGTATCGCCCTCGAAGCCCCCCATAAAAAAGGCACTCCTAGCCAGTGCCATAACTGTCAATTGTACGGGCACTCTTCCCGTAACTGTCACGCGCGCCCCCGATGTGTTAAGTGTTTGGGCGATCACGCCACGGCCCTCTGC
Organism: Bombyx mandarina; assembly: GCF_030267445.1. Taxonomy (NCBI): domain Eukaryota; kingdom Metazoa; phylum Arthropoda; class Insecta; order Lepidoptera; family Bombycidae; genus Bombyx; species Bombyx mandarina. Next base: position 1,994,513 of record NC_143228.1, on the reverse strand, counting down.
GCTCGCGACCAAAAAACCGCGACGGAACCGCCTAGCTGCGTCCTGTGTCGAACACAGGGTCACCCCGCGAATTACCGTGGTTGCCCCCGAGCCCCTAAAATAAATCGCCGCGTCGCCCGCCAAAACCGCCTCCGAGCTTCCGGCCCAGACATCAAAGCCTCGGCACCCTCTGCGTCGCAGGCTAAGCCAGCGTTCGTTCCGGCGGCGGTGCCCAGTTTCTCGGCCTGGGCAAAACCGCTGCCGTACACGAACACGGCTACAACTCCCTCCTCCGCGATTCGTCCCGCCCCCACGACTCGTCCCTCTCCCGCGACTTGCCCTCCGACCGCGTCCGAAAATCTCGCTTTAGCGATCGACTTCTTTCAGTCGATCAACTTTGAGCGCGTTAACGCTTTGGGCGACGCCATTCGCGCTGCCTCCACTGCACAACACTTTATCGCCGTTGTGCAGGAATACGCCGACGTATACGCGTCATTAAATACGTACGTCCTCCCCTCACTCCGCCGGTAATCAATGGCGTATATAAGTAGAATAAAGCCCCTATCCGTAACGATAGGATTTTTTAACGCTTACGGTCTCGCAAATCAACGTGATCAGGTTTCTGACTTTTTGCGTGACCATCAAATTGATATCTTTTTAGTGCAGGAGACCCTACTTAAGCCCGCGCGCCGTGACCCTAAAATCGCGAACTATAACATGGTCAGGAACGACAGGCTCTCTGCCCGTGGTGGTGGTACCGTCATTTACTATAGAAGAGCCCTGCATTGCGTCCCGCTCGATCCTCCCGCGCTCGCTAATATCGAAGCATCAGTGTGCCGAATCTCACTGACGGGACACGCGCCGATCGTTATCGCGTCCGTTTATCTTCCACCGGATAAGATCGTTCTAAGCAGTGATATCGAGGCGCTGCTCGGTATGGGGAGCTCTGTCATTCTGGCGGGCGACCTAAATTGTAAACACATCAGGTGGAACTCACACACCACAACCCCGAATGGCAGGCGGCTTGACGCGTTAGTCGATGATCTCGCCTTCGATATCGTCGCTCCGCTAACCCCGACTCACTACCCGCTAAATATCGCGCATCGCCCGGATATACTCGACATAGCGTTATTAAAAAACGTAACTCTGCGCTTACACTCGATCGAAGTAGTTTCAGAGTTAGATTCAGACCACCGTCCCGTCGTTATGAAGCTCGGTCGCGCTCCCGATTCCGTTCCCGTCACGAGGACTGTGGTGGATTGGCACACGCTGGGCATCAGCCTGGCTGAATCTGATCCACCATCGCTCCTGTTTAACCCGGACTCTATCCCGTCTCCTCAGGATACCGCTGAAGCCATAGACATCTTAACGTCACACATCACCTCGACATTAGATAGGTCATCGAAACAAGTTGTAGCGGAGGACTTCCTTCACCGCTTCAAATTGTCCGACGATATTAGGGAACTCCTTAGAGCTAAGAACGCCTCGATACGCGCCTACGACAGGTATCCTACCGCGGAAAATCGTATTCGAATGCGTGCCCTACAACGCGACGTAAAGTCTCGCATCGCCGAAGTCCGAGATGCCAGATGGTCTGATTTCTTAGAAGGACTCGCGCCCTCCCAAAGGTCTTACTACCGCTTAGCTCGTACTCTCAAATCGGATACAGTAGTAACTATGCCCCCCCTCGTAGGCCCCTCAGGCCGACTCGCGGCGTTCGATGATGACGAAAAAGCAGAGCTGCTGGCCGATACATTGCAAACCCAGTGCACGCCCAGCACTCAATCCGTGGACCCTGTTCATGTAGAATTAGTAGACAGTGAGGTAGAACGCAGAGCCTCCTTGCCACCATCGGATGCATTACCACCCGTCACCCCGATAGAAGTTAAAGACTTGATCAAAGACCTACGTCCTCGCAAGGCTCCCGGTTCCGACGGTATATCTAACCGCGTTATTAAACTTCTACCCGTCCAACTCATCGTGATGTTGGCATCTATTTTCAATGCCGCTATGGCGAACTGTATCTTTCCCGCGGTGTGGAAAGAAGCGGACGTTATCGGTATACATAAACCCGGTAAACCAAAAAATCATCCGACGAGCTACCGCCCGATTAGCCTCCTCATGTCTCTAGGCAAACTGTATGAGCGTCTGCTCTACAAACGCCTCAGAGACTTCGTCTCATCCAAGGGCATTCTCATCGATGAACAATTCGGATTCCGTACAAATCACTCATGCGTTCAACAGGTGCACCGCCTCACGGAGCACATTCTTGTGGGGCTTAATCGACCAAAACCGTTATACACGGGAGCTCTCTTCTTCGACGTCGCAAAAGCGTTCGACAAAGTCTGGCACAATGGTTTGATTTTCAAACTATTCAACATGGGCGTGCCGGATAGTCTCGTGCTCATCATACGGGACTTCTTGTCGAACCGCTCTTTTCGATATCGAGTCGAGGGAACCCGCTCCTCCCCACGACCTCTCACAGCTGGAGTCCCGCAAGGCTCTGTCCTCTCACCCCTCCTATTTAGCTTATTCGTCAACGATATTCCCCGGTCGCCGCCGACCCATTTAGCTTTATTCGCCGACGACACGACTGTTTACTATTCTAGTAGAAATAAGTCCCTAATCGCGAAGAAGCTTCAGAGCGCAGCCCTAGCCCTAGGACAGTGGTTCCGAAAATGGCGCATAGACATCAACCCAGCGAAAAGTACTGCGGTGCTGTTTCAGAGGGGAAGCTCCACACGGATTTCCTCCCGGTTTAGGAGGAGGAATCTCACACCCCCGATTACTCTCTTTAGACAACCCATACCCTGGGCCAGGAAGGTCAAGTACCTGGGCGTTACTCTGGATGCACCGATGACATTCCGCCCGCATATAAAATCAGTCCGTGACCGTGCCGCGTTTATTCTCGTTAGACTCTACCCCATGATCTGTAAGCGGAGTAAAATGTCCCTTCGGAACAAGGTGACACTTTACAAAACTTGCATAAGGCCCGTCATGACTTACGCGAGTGTGGTGTTCGCTCACGCGGCCCGCACACACATAGACACCCTCCAATCCCTACAATCCCGCTTTTGCAGGTTAGCTGTCGGGGCTCCGTGGTTCGTGAGGAACGTTGACCTACACGACGACCTGGGCCTCGAATCAATTCGGAAATACATGAAGTCAGCGTCGGAACGATACTTCGATAAGGCTATGCGTCATGATAATCGCCTTATCGTTGCCGCCGCTGACTACTCCCCGAATCCTGATCATGCAGGAGCCAGTCACCGTCGACGCCCTAGACACGTCCTTACGGATCCATCAGATCCAATAACCTTTGCATTAGATGCCTTCAGCTCTAATACTAGGGGCAGGCTTAGGGACCCCGGTAACCGTACTCGTCGAACTCGACAAAGAGGTCGACGTGCAACCTAACCCATGCATCAGCCCGCTGAGTTTCTCGCCGGATCTTCTCAGCGGGTCGCGATTCCGATCCGGTAGTAGATTCATTCGCGAAACAATTGCTCTTGAGTTGTTAGGTCTCCTTCGGAGGCGCTCGGGCAGTTGTTAGCAAATCCCACCCCTCTTGGCTGAGCCTTTGCTCGCCCACCTGTCCTGGTGAAACTGGAAAGGCCTTCGGGCCATCAGTAAACATTCAATCATAAAAAAAAAAAAAAAAAAAAAAAGCTCAATCGGCGTCTAAGGGTCCTCCTAGATGAAATTACAAATGGCCTCCCAAGCTTCTACACAACGCCGCCATTTTTTTTCTGGGTCTGTTATCGCTCCCTTTAGTCCTGCGCCCCACAAGGGGGCGTTATCACCCACTTTGGGAAAGGCTGCTGCAGGTGAAGTCGTAATTAACCAGGTATCGTCAAAACAACCCGATTACTTTCGTCAAACTGAAGCTGATGTTGAAAAAATGTGGCTTAAATAGCAGACCGAATAAATAATTAATATTTTTATCATCCTGCTGCTCTTTGTAAGGATATTAGAGTGAAGTTATAAAGTTATTGTATTGTCATTGGTTTTTTTTTTCTTGTTGCGTCTGCAAATTTTTAAGTCAATCAGACGTCTTGATGTCGGTGAATATAACTCTCAAATATCCCATTACATACAAACAAACAAATATACGAATTTAATAAAAGCGAACTTAATAAGACATCCTCATCTTCGGTTGGTTGACAGAATTTTCACGGTGAATTAAAAGGCAAGCTTGTATGGAGCAAGTTAAATTAATATAAGAATGTGTTAGTATTATATGAAGCGTGAAGATGAGGAAAAATCGACTTCGCGAGCCAGCGAATTGGTCTTGCTGACGGACATGAGCGACGGTAACCACTCACCATCAAGGGGGCCGTGTGCTCATTTATAAATAATTATATTCGTTTATAATAAAAAAGAAAGGAAGGAAGGCATTGGGGAAGGCCTATGTCCAGAAGTGGGCAGATAAAGGCTGATGATGATGATGAAGATGATAATAAAAAAAGGAAAGATCTTCCAACATGCTGGTGAAATTGCTCGGGATAATGTCTTTTTTTCGAAGCTTATAAGCAATCTTGAAAATGTCATTTAGCGAGATTCATGCATCTCTGAAATATTGTTTATAATTGTAGGAGTTCTTTTGGTAGTGGTCAATAAGGGTTCAGGGGGTTATCGGAAGTGAGATAATTAAATAAAACAACTGGTTAATCGGAGCGCTTATTCGCGACTGAACTTAAAAAGTAAAAAGCCGTTATGACTACGAACAATTTTGTTTACATAACAAACTGTGTCCCTACGTAATGATGGCTACCGCTAAAAAAATATTTGTTAGTAAAATTTATGGAGCTGATCTTTTAAATCTATAAAATAATTGTTGCTGCTATATGGCGTTGAGTAACTGAACAGAAATTCTGCATTCAAAGCAAATTGAAAAAGTTGAGTTCACAGTTAAAAAAAAAGCCTTGCTCAAAATTTACCCACAACGATTAATTCCCTCGAACAATAAAACGCGTTGTTTTCATTAGAACACCGGTAATGACTCAAACAAAGCCCTCCGAATGCTTTAGGCGTAATTAACATGAGGTCTGCGCGAAGTATGATTCACCACTGTTTCTGAGTTAACAGGGGGGACGATAATTGTACAACATAAAAATGAAAATTAACGGGCTTTTAACTTTTAAATACTACGTTTCGACCAGCTTTCTTAGACCTTGACCGGAACAAAGTTTGTAACAGTGTAAGCTAAAACCGGAGCTCAGCTTTTGATGGGTCTCAATTTGTTTCTTTTTTCTTTTTCATTGCCTCAATAACAGACAGACAGAGAGATAACAGAGTTATTTGAGCAGCAGAGAGGAGCAGAGTTCATCTTTACTAACTAGAATCACTACGTTCCTCTAGAGTGCGTTTCCAATGATCTTTTCTATCCGACTTTAGAATGAAAAATGAAAAGAGAGAAGAAACTTCAATCGGTTGTTGAGTTTGTTTTGAAAACTCATTACACTTAATCTTCAGTGCAGCATTAAATACCCGAACAAATAAATAAATGTTCACGATTTTAGGTCTTATCATTCCAACTGAATTTCATTTTAACTGAACTATACTGCGCCGGAACTATAAATATTTTCCTTTTATACTAAATCTTACGTAGTCATCATCATCATCATCATCAGCCTGTGGCAGTCCACTGTTGGACATAGGCCTCCCCCAAAGCTCGCCACTGAACCCGATCTTCGGTCTTCTGTCTTCGGAATCTTCGTTGGAAACTTACGTAGTACAATCGATAATTCGCTTAGTAAAACAATTTTAGGTCTGGAGTAAAAGGCAAGTTTATTAATGCAAACGCAAAAAAAAAAAAACATCTGATAAGCGTAATATATTATAATAGTGTCAAAAGAACAGTGCCAGTATGCCATTCTTGTCCAAAAGTTCCTTGAATATCTGAAGATCTTCTGTAGTGCCAAATATACGGGCAGTAAATGTGTTTCAGAACGCTATTAATTTTGGAAGGAATTTTTGTAGTTACTTATATTTTCATTATTTTAATAAAATTCTTGATTACCCAAATTTCCTGATGTCATACAGGTTACTGTTGATTTCAGTTGTCTACTGAGGCTTAGAGCTCTAGAGGCTTAGAACTAATCTCTCAAGGTATCTGGCGGCGCTTACATTATGACGCGCTACTGTTACGCCGGTAAGAGTAACTTCATCTAACGTCGAATAGTCGAACGAATATCGAAGGATCTAGTGGCACCTAGAACGCTCGAAAAGTACAACGCCATCTATTGTCAGATAGCGGAAACAATATTAGAGATGTGTAGAATATTCTCGATAATTCTATGGATGTGGTATAGACTATAAAAGCGTTGCAGGGATGGCACGCAGTCGGCTGACCGATTACTGATAATCGGAACTACTAGAAGTGAAAAAGCGAACGGATCACCTGAAGCGAAGCGGAAGAAGCGAATTGAGAGTTTTAAAGTGTTTGTTGAGTGTTTTAAGTGATCTAAGTGCAATAAAGTGTGGCGGGTAGCCATCATACAACGCAAGATAATTGACAGATGCCTGAATCTCGCTTACGACATTTTCAAGATAAAGCGCATATATACAAGTTCCGAACAACAACATTTGGACCGTCGGTCTACCGAGCAATATCATCCGCTCGGTGGAAGATCTTCCCTTTGTCGTTAAGACTCCCAAACTGGTGACCCCGACGGAACAATCGCAACTTTCTGATTCATCATCAGCGCATCATGAACTTCGGCTACCACAATCCCCGCATTCTCGCAGATAAAAGCACGTCATTAACAGTCGTCCCACAGCAAGCCAGTATCGCAGCCTCAACAGGACCATCGCAGACGACTCACCGCGCTTCCTGGTCCTACGGCACGCAACTTCACTGCCTCATCATGCCGCTACAGTTCATCACAGCCCACGACCGGATCATCAACGCTTGGGGTCACACATCTCCGGCGTGGCAGCTCTGCATCACATGGACTACGCACGACACGCACGCAACATTCAAGCTCAGTCTCGACTCACCGCAGACTTCGAGCAGCACTGGCGACACTCACGTAGCATTCAAGCTCAGTTTCGACTCACCGCAAACTTCGAGCAGTACTGGCGACACTCACGCAGCATTCAAGCTCAGTCTCGACTCACCGCAGACTTCGAGTAGCACTGGCACTTGCAAGCTAATCTCAGCACGGACAACGATAACTAAAATGACACGACCTCCGGTCTCGGAGGGGAGTGATGTGGCGGGTAGCCATCATACAACGCAAGATAATTGACAGATGCCTGAATCTCGCTTACGACATTTTCAAGATAAAGCGCATATATACAAGTTCCGAACAACATTATTTGGACCGTCGGTCTACCGAGCAATATCATCCGCTCGGTGGAAGATCTTCCCTTTGTGTACTCCTATCGTCTGCCAGTATGAAAGCGGGTTTAAGGCGATCTACTGAAACTGATACTGGTTTCTCTTTAACCAATATCTTAAAGGCTTTGTCTCCTCTAGTGAGCACCCTGTACGGTCCCGAGTATGCTGGGTGGAAGGGAGGTCGTGTAGCGTCTTCACGGAGGAAGACATGCTGAGTGGACTCCAGTTCTTTATGAATAAAGACAGTGCGCTTGCCATGACGTGAAGCTGGGACTGGTTTCAGCTTTTGGACGATCATGTGTAGGCGCGCCGTGAAATCGGTTACATCAGATGTTGTAGGTGTGCTCGAATCGAAAAATTCTCCCGGTAGTCTGAGCGGTTCACCATACAGTAATTCGGCGGAGGAGGATTGTAAATCCTCTTTGAAGGCACTGCGAATGCCGAGGAGTACCAACGGCAGTACTTCGGACCAGTTGGAGTCAGCGTGGCACGTTATGGACGCTTTTAACTGTCTGTGGAAGCGTTCCACGAGTCCGTTGCACGCTGGATGATAGGCGGTGGTGCGTTTATGCTGGAAACCCGAGACTTTTGACAAATATTGAAACAGTGCGGACTCGAACTGTCGTCCGCGGTCTGTGACAATATCAATCGGTACACCGAATCTGGATATCCAGCCGGATATTAGTGCTTTAGCCACCGTTTCTGCAGTGATGTCTACTATTGGTATGACCTCAGGCCACCGTGTAAATCGGTCAATGGCCGTCAGGCAATACCTAAATCCCTGGGAGACAGATAGTGGACCGATTAAGTCAATGTGGATGTTAGTGAAGCGTGCGCGTGGTAAGTCGTAAGTACCTAGCGGTGTATGCACGTGACGGCTTACTTTTGCGCGTTGACACGACAAACAAGATCGTGCCCAGTCTCTGCAATCCTTCCTCATCCCAGGCCACACGAAACGCTGAGCTACTAACTTGGCTGTAGCGTTAGGGCCGGGGTGACAGAGTGAGTGAAGACTTTGGTATACCTGTCTGCGAAACTGTTCGGTAATGAAAGGTCTAGGCACCGAAGTGCTAACGTCACAGAATAATGGTTTTTGACTACCTGGAAAGTCCATCTTCTGAAGTCGCAAAGATGAGTTATGAAGGTGTTCAGCGAGCTCTGAATCATTATGCTGTGCTAGACTGAGGTCCGTCAGATCAATTGGAGACTCCAATTCATCCACTCGTGAAAGTGCATCAGCAACGATGTTATTACTGCCTGAAATATGTCTGATATCGGTGGTGAATTGGGAGATGTAGTCCAAATGTCGGAATTGTCTGGGCGAGCAGTCATGCTTCCGTTCGTGGAAGGCATAACTGATCGGCTTATGGTCCGTATAGATTGTGAAATGTCTGGCTTCTACCATGTGCCGAAAGTATTTGATGGCTTCGTAGATCGCCAGAAGTTCACGGTCGTAAGGAGAATATTTGGTTTGGCTTGGGCTCAATTTCCGTGAAAAATACGCAAAAGGCTGCCACGCTTCATCATCTAGCTGTTGAAGAACAGCGCCGATAGCCGTGTCTGACGCGTCTGTTACCAACGCTAGCTTGGCATCACATTTTGGGTGAGCCAAAAGAGCTGCATTGGAGAGGCTTTTCTTGGTGTCTTCGAAAGCCTTCAGAGCGTCGCCGATGAGACTGATGGGCGTGGACCCTTTTACTGCCCAGTGAGAAGAGCGTTAAGAGGGGCTTGGATTTCGGCAGCCTTGGGCAAGAAACGCCGATAAAAATTGGCCATGCCGTTTGTGTTTAAAAAAGTGTTAACTTGTAATTCGGTAGAATTATGTATTTATCCCGAACGAGATCGTTCAGTCTTCTAAGCCATAAGAAAGTGCGCTTAATGTTGAAACAGCCGACTGAGCATAGCTGAGACTTCGAGCATGTGCCTTAAAATCCCTAACTAGAGTAGACCGTTTAATTTCATTTTAGCATCAAGTGTGTTTTCATGTGTTCAGGCCCCGCCCGAGGCTGGAATCCGTTTGTCACCGGCCTTTGACGAAATGTATTTAGGACAGAACCCTTCCCGTGGAATGGAGGCCTATCTTCATCTTGTTTTGTGTTTACCCTTGCGGCCTTCGCAAATAGACCGAGCGAGTCTGTTCAGAGCGTTTTATTGTGAGGATTTTTTTATCTTAATGTCCCTGGCTTAAGGAGGACCCCGCGAGTCGATATTTGAAAACGTGTGATGTTTTCTTTTGGAGCGATTTGCTTTCAGTCGTATTAAATTGGTGGTGTGCGTAAAATTTTACTGTTATTTACTGTGCTCGTTTTCGCTTAGAAAATCGGTCAAGAAAGAACTTTCTTATTTAAAAGGGTCATCTTTAATAAAAAATGTTGGAAAGATAAATATCCGCTTATTCACATTTATTCAGATGTAAAATTGTATTGTTTGTATTGTGTATTATAAAAATTTTCCCTATGAAGGTTTCGAACACAAATAATGCTCTAATTTCAACATACGCACCAATCATCTGTTTCATATTATCATTATGTTGCATTTTTGTATAAAACACTATTTTACATAATTATGCGTCACCACCAAACTTCGAAGCTATCTAGTTATGACTTTCAGATAGCAATGTACATACACCAGCACTCATTGGTTGCATGAGCATGCACGGTATCAAATCGCTTTAGGTTGGCCATCTGGATCTGTCTCCAGTCGACACCTGTACCTCACGTTGATTCAACGTCTCGTACACAGTTAGTAAATTATTCTGTGTCTTATCAAAAATCCAACTGAGTAACAAAGGAAAAATTACAGTATATAGCATCAAAAAAGGAAAATTGTGCATCTAAGTTTAGTCATTACGTGTATGAGTTTAAAGACCACATTTGTTTACGTTTAAATTTAGAGCCAGGGCTATTACGATTTTTCGTTACGTGACGATTTATATCCCCTTTTCTTTACTAACTATTGGCTGTTAACCTAACGGGCTATTCCAGCTACGGGCAGTAGGTAGGTGAGCACACGGGATAGATCCAGATAGATTGCATCGCAGAATCTACCACCGGATCGGAATCGCATCCCCTGAGAAGATTCAGCGAGAAACTTAGTGAGCTCGATTTCAATCAGTCAATCTCCGCCGCAAGTGGCGCTAAGGAGCTTTCTTATAAAATTTGGCAATTACGACGATTTATCGTGCGTTGCCGTAGCAGTGATCAGCATGGAATAAAGTGTAACCATGAGAAATGCTCTCCAAAATAAAGACAGTTATTTCGATGTTCAATATGAACACCCGAAAATCGCGGAGCAAACTATATCTTGTTGTTGTTTTATGTACTAGTTTTTTTTTCTGTGCAGGGGCCGAACCTTCTACGAGTTTTCCGTGCCTAGAAGACATGGAATATGGAACTTGATGGTCTTCAGATGTCGGCAGCAGGCCGCAGGCCCGAGGATATTGATAGAGCCCTACCGCGCTAAACGATACTCTCTAACCTGACGTCCTATCGCCGGTCGAGGTCAGAACTCGGTCAGGGTAGGGGTTTACCGCGGTCAACACTACAACCAGAATCGCGTTGACACCCCAATGACGCCGGTCTTCACGGTACAGCGGCCCGTTAGGCTGCCCGGATACACTGGTATCTTCGGTAATCCAGTTGAGCACAGCCGAGATGCAGGACTCAGAGGGCCTTATGCGTCACGGGCGGTTACCTTAACTGCCTTCGTTTGAGATAGCTGGTTCGCGAATTGTGAACGATGGTAATTATACAACAAATTAATAATACTTTTCACTTTCAAGGTGTATTTGTAAAATGTTCTTAAAAATTTACCCGACACCCTATATTTTTGTAAAAACACTAGCCTTTTCATCATTTGTACAGTTACACAGACTTAGAAATTTCCGACTTCAACTTAAGAAACTTTATGTTCTTCGATAAGTTCTTGTACGCAATTAGTACAAGATGTTCGGTACAGTATACTGAACAAGTAACTAGTTGGGAGTTTCTGAAGTTTCTAACAGCAGGTGAGATGTATTGCTTAACTGTTGGAGGTTTAATGAAGACCTGAGTCTTTGCTTTGGAAAATTGGACTAGAATCTTGCAATAAAGTTCCTTAACGCTGGATAACGCTTACAACGGTTGTGTACTGTAAAAATGAGACTTAGGTCTCATGTCTCAAGGTTGGTGGTGGCATTTACGTCGGTGTTTATGGTAACTACTTAACACTAGATGGGCCGTAAGCTTGTATACCATCTAAAGATGGGTATTAGGCAATAAATAATAAAAAGATTGAAGGTCATTCCGTCAATGTATTTCATTCCATCCATCCAAACCCTAATTAAATGTAAATACCTGTCAATTCTACTCTAGTACAGAGGCTGCACTAAAAGTATCGGGAATGGAATATTTCCACTGTTCCTGTCATATTAAAATCTTTTTAATTGAAAACTCCTTGGTTTTAAAAATAGAATACCATTTATTTATTTAAAAAAAGATTCTCGGTCTTGTCACGAGGTTTTGTCAAACTTGTTTAGTCGTTGAGAAAATGGAATTGACTCGAGAAAATTCAAGAGCGATGATTTATTATGACTTTCGAAGTGGTTTAACACAAAAACAGTGTGTTGACCGGATGATTTCTGCATTTGGTGATGAAGCCCCATCCAAAACCACAATTTATCGCTGGTTTGCTGAGTTTCAACGTTGACGTGTCAAGGTCGTCCAAAAACTGCAGTCACCCAAGAAAACGTTGATGCTGTGCATAAGCTGATTGAGGAAGATCGACATGTGACATACCGCGAAATTCAGGCAACCTTAGACATTGGCATGAGTCAAATACAAATAATCTTGCATGAACAATTAGGTGTAAAAAAGTTGTTTTCCCGATGGATACCGCATTCGCTCTGTGAAGAGCAAAAAGCGGCTCGCGTTACTTGGTGCGTCAGAACTCTCGAAAGATTCCACGCAGGATCCTCAAATGCTGTATACAACATTGTATCAGGTGACGAATCCTGGATATACGCGTGCGAACCCGAAACAAAAAACCAGTCACGAGTTTGGGTGTTCGAAAATGAGTTAAAGCCAACAAAAATTGTTCGTTCACGGAGTGTTGCAAAAAAAATGGTGGCCACGTTTGTCTCCAAAACCGGCCATGTTACGACTATTCCTCTTGAGGGACAAAGAACGGTTAATGCAGAATGGTATGCTAGCATTTGTTTGCCACAGGTCGTTTCTGAACTCCGTAAAGAGAACTACAACCGCCGCATCATCCTCCATCACGACAATGCGAGTTCTCACACTGCGCACAGAACAAAAGAGTTTTTAGAGCAATCATCATCATCATCATCATTTCAGCCTATCGCCGTCCACTGCTGAACATAGGCCTATCCAATAGATTTCTAGTGCGACCGGACCATTGCCACCTGCATCCAACGAGACCCAGCGCTTTTTACTAGGTCGTCGGTCCATCTAGTAGGTGGCCGTCCCACACTGCGCTTGCCAGTACGTGGTCGCCACTCCAGTAACTTTCTGTCCCATCGACCGTCCTCTCTTCGTGCTATGTGGCCGGCCCATTGCCACTTCAGTTCACTAATTATACGGGCTATGTCAGCAACCTTCGTTCTTCTACGGATCTCCTCATTTCGGATTCGATCACGTAGAGAAATGCCGAGCATAGCCCTCTCCATAGCTCGCTGCGCGACTTTGAGCCTTCTAAAAAGATCCCCAGTGAAGCACCACGTCTCCGAGCCGTAAGTCATCACTGGTAACACACATTGGTTGTACGCCTTTGTCTTAAGGCACTGAGGTATTTTGGACGAGAAGACGTTGTGCAGTTTACCGCAAGCAAGACTTTTTAGAGCAAGAAAACATAGAATTATTAGACCATCCGCCGTATAGCCTCGACCTAAGCCCTAATGATTTCTACACTTTCCCTAAAATAAAGAATAAATTGCGTGGACAGAGATTTTCATCACCTGAAGAAGCTGTGGACGCATACAAAACGGCCATTTTGGAGACCCCAACTTCCGAATGGAATGGTTGCTTCAATGATTGGTTCCATCGTATGGAAAAATGTGTCAAATTTCGCGGAGAATACTTCGAAAAGCAATAAATACATTTTTAAATAGTAATGTTGTGTCACTTCTTTAATTCCCGAAATTTTCAGTGCCGCCCTCGTATGTGTCTTGCAGTAAACTAATTTAGCAAAGAGGATGCAAATAGATTTAGCAAATGTTCCTTGTATCAGTTTTTGTTATTCATAAGGATGTTATGATCTTAGGACTGTTACATTCTGAATCCTCCTCAATTCCTCCAATGCAAAGAATCATTAACATAGATACTGAATACGCGACCAAGAATCGAAACGGAACTCTGTAATTGCGAAGCCATTCGTTTATTCCTAAATGATAATCAGTGTACTGGACTCACTGCTAATATTTTGTAGTGATATCTTTATATAATTTACTTCTCCACTTATTCTTATAATCTTACTTCTTAAGCGCCCCTGGTGTTAGCTTATGTAACATTCACAGATATCACCATCTTTTTTCATAAGGTCACAAAGATAAAAAAATCGCTGTAGTAATGTCAATATGATTTTAATCTTCTAGCTTTTTTCCCCTATCTAAGCTGGTAACTTAGAGGACTATACCAGCGTAGCCGGACCACTTCTAGGTTAAGCATACGTATATTCGCGTAGTCATGGTGATTAATCATTCCGGCAATCGGTTTATATCAGGGCTCCGATTGTGTCAGGTATATTTGTCCAATAGAAAAATCTGTGGCAGAAGATATCAAACAATACCAAAATTATGTGGAATCTCTAATCGAACTCCTTGAGGCTTAATTTTCACGCATTGTTTGGTAAAGTATAAAGTTTATTTTAATTTTTTATCCGCTATAAGTAGTTATTAGACCTTCTAGTGATAATATATATAAATCGGAAACTACTTATTAGGATAGAATAGCAATAAATGCAATATTAGAAATAATTACGGCTTTTATACTATGCGACCCAAATCCTATTCTGACCAAAATAAAAAATAGATTATCAATTCGAATCCAATACCGCAACTGTTTCGAACTAAAGCCAGCTAATAATAACAAATGGGAACGTTCGAGAAAGTTCCAAGTTACTTTACAGAATAAGTTCTTTATAGAACGCGATCCGATCTCGCAGGGAACAATTTAAAGTGTTGCATCTTGGCTCTTACTACGTGAATTTTATATGAACAGACGTCCGAAACCGAGGTAATCTTTTCGCAGTGGAATCTATACTGTCAATTTGTTTATTACAGTATTTTTCATGGCCGTTGATTCTGTAACGCATATTGTAAAGGCTATAAAAATGTTTATCTGAATATTTTTTGTATTCTAGAATGAATATCTTTCTTAAAGCAAAGTTAGGAAAGCAGTCCAAATAAACCATAAATGCGGTAAATTCTATAAACTTCATTGTGGGGCAGTGACATTATCATGTATGGTTATCAGAAAAGACAAAGTCTATATTAAATTCGATGTGTGTTCACGGGTGCTCCCATGACTTGACAATGATCATAATTGGCTACCAAAGTTTTAAACTGTATCCGCGGTATTAATGAGCATGTGTTGATATCTAGTCGTTGGCTTATTGGTGGTAAAACGAAATATGGTTTGTGGTCCTGCATAGGAATATAGGAATGGTGACGTCTGGTGAAGCGCACCACCACCAAATGATGACCACGACCAAACGTGCAAGTGACTGAGAAGAAGAATGTGTTTTTATCACCATGCTGTATGTTTCTGTCACGAAGCAGTAATTCGTTTCGGTTTGAAGGGTGGGGCAGCCGTTGTAACTATACTTGAGACCTTAAAACTTATATCTCAAGGTGAGTGGCACATTTACGTCGTAGATGTGTATGGGCTCCAGTAACAACTGTAAACCAGGAAGGCTGTGAGCTCGTCCACCCATACAAGCAATACCGCGTGAACTCACAAGAGGTCCTACCACCAGTAATTACGCAAATTATAATTTTGCGGGTTTGATTTTTGTTACACGATGTTATTCCTTCATTGTGGAAGTCAATCATTGTTGAGTACGTATTTCATTAGAAAAATTGGTACCCGCTTAGGATTCGAACACCGGTGCATCGCTCAACACGAATGCACCGGACGTCTTATCTTTTAGGTCACGACGACTTCAACGTCGATTTTGTTATATTACTGTCGAAAAAAACTCGATTTTGTTTTCATGCGAGTATATATATTTCTTAATTGAAATAAAGAGTAAGGGTTTGATGTATCGATCTTTTAGAGCGTCTATACAACATCTTAACTCGTTTCGACTCGACGGAGCGGCGGTCTGGGAGTTGCTCCGGGAAAATGTTGGATTTTTAACGCGATTCCTTCGACATTTACGTGCGCTTTTAGATTCTTATGAAAAAAATATAAACAGCGATCCACTGAAACATTAAGCAGGCTGGATTGTAAATGGTTAATGTATTGCCTGTTATTTACTTATGTAGCTTTATTTTGTGTTTTAATCAGAAACTAAAGATTTATTTGTATGTCACTTTGGGAGAGAAAGAGTGAGATATTATTTTTTTTAATTTTTTTTTTATTACTTATATGGATGGACGAGCTCATAGCCCACCTGATGTTAAGTGGTTACTGGAGCCCATAGACATCTACAACGTAAATGCGCCACCCACCTCGAGATATAAGTTCTAAGGTCTCAGTATAGTTACGATGGCTACCCCACCCTTCGAACCGAAACGCATTACTGCTTCACGGCGGAAATAGGCAGGGTGGTGGTACCTATCAGTGCGGACTCACAAGAGGTCCTACCACCAGTGATTACGCAAATATCATAATTACTTTTGTAGTTGTGACTTCAATAGCTGTAGATGTGTATTTTGAAATTGTCAAAACTAAGAATTTGAATATCATCTACTGGCGTTAGGGTGGATTGCGATACCGCACGGGTAGGTATTACCATCATCCCGGTCGCAGACGGGACCCACAGCACCCAATCTGCGTGCTGTGGGTCTCGTCTGCGGAGGAGATGCTGGACTCCTACCGGGCGCGTCCGTAGGTGGCGGATAACGGGATCCTCTGGGCGACATTCCCAGAGGTATCGTCCGATCTTTTTCGTTGCAAGGATTCTTAGGTTTTAGGTCCTAGGTATAGGGTTAGGTTTAGATGTAGGTTAAGGTCCTAGGTTTAGGATTAGGTTAAGGCTTAAGTTAGGATAGTTTAGTTAGGCTTTGCAACGAAAGAGATCGGATGACGTGGACCAAACCAGCACTAGGAGGAGCGGAAGGACTGCACCCTCCACACTCTTCATTAAGTGAAGAGTGCTCCTTCTGGAGGGCGCAGCTTTCGAAGGCACCGGTTCGCCGGCCTGCCGTGAGCGGTGGCACTCTGTGCCCGTTGTCGTGGAAGTGAGCCAGCATTGCATCTTCTGCTGGCCGCTGGTTGCCATGTCCCCGGCTTCGGCTACAGGGGAACGCCCCTCAGATATGGGGGGTACCGGTTCGCCGGCGTGGCTTCGTGGTGCTCGCGATGTGTCGCTTCGTCGAGCGCTGGGCGGTGGCCTGTCGTGTTGCTTTGTGCACTCGGTGGACCACCGGCCAAACCCGTAATCCTTTCGGTCATGTTTTGGGAACCGGGGGTCCTTGCCTTAATTGGCCGGGACCACGAGGAGACCACCTCTATAATAAATCTCTAGTCCCAAGCGGCAGCGCACCGCGAGGGGATGAGTGGCTGCAGGGAGTGCAGTCGATAGGGCGACTTCCGTCGGAGTACCGGTCGACCCTCCGACGGGTTATGCTAGACTTACCCGTGTACAGGGGTCTCTGCGCGGGTGGACTCTATATTTCCCCCATACTCGTGGGATAAGTTATGTATTGTTCTCCTAACCCAAAAAAAACTGATGAAAGTGTGGGCGGCAACACGGGCCGCGAAATATCTACGGCACCGTTTAAGGTGCCAACCGTGGCAGCAAAAGCTGTAAGATGCGAGAGCGCACTCTCGATGCGGTCGGGAAGTGCTGCTTCCGTGAGGAGTAGCGCCTCGAGTGACCGAAGGGCGCTCTCGGTAGATGAAATGAATAGTACGATTGTAGGAGGAAGAGCACTCCGCAAACGTAAAACGGCTCCGCGAGCGGCGGCTTCCCGCCCTTCTGACTCCTCGGAGGGGGAACCCGCACCGCCCGCGAAATTCCTCGCCTTAGAGGAAACCACGGCACCAGTCGGTGGTCGCCAGGTGGCAACGGACTCTGCCAGTGCAGAGGTCGAGCGACTCGTCCGCTCCCTCACCGAGGTGGGGTTCGAAGACTCCACAAAACTATTTAGGGTCGCCTCGGATATTGTATCCAGTGTAGCAGCCAAATCGGGCAGGGGTTTTAAGGGCATATACCTGCATGCTCTTAAGTGCTTGGCTGCCACAATTGAAGACTACCTAAACATAGTTACTCACAAGACGAGCGGCGAGAACGAGGAATGCGTGCGACTGCAGAGAGACCAGCTCAAGGCACAAAACGCCGAGCTGCAAAATAATAATCTTGAGCTACGGGCGGAGATCGCGACCCTACACATGCGGGTGGACGAACTCATGGCGGAGATACGTAGCCCGGCTCCACCCGATGTCGAGGAGGTAGCTGAGCTAAAGCGGCGGATCGCCATTTTAGAGGCGCGCAGTTCGCCAGTGGAGCGTGCAAGACCACTGCTCGCACACGAGCGGAGAGCTGGCACCCAGGTCAAGCCCCAGTCTGCCAAACAGAATAAGCAGCCTGCCAAGCACGATCAAACCCAGCCGACCACCCTGGCCAAGCTTCATGTAGCTAAGCAAGCCAAGGCCCAGCAGCCGGTCCCTACCAAGCCACAGCCTGCCGTAGCGCGTACTGGAAGGGACCGAACGAAGAAGAAAGGCGTGAATGCTGCCAAAGTGATGCAGTACCCTCAGCCCTGCCCGCTGCCTCCGGTCCCATCCAGCATGGACGTAGCGTGGACGACAGTGGTAAAGCGGGGACAAAGAAAGACGAAGGAAGGACAAAGAAGCCCTCGGTCTGTCCAGGCAGTTGCCGCTCCCCGCGTAGAGGGTCCAGCGGTGAAGATACGGAAGAACCGTCGAGGAGGAAGATCCGGCAAGACACGCGCTCCGCGGTCGGCTGCAGTTGTTCTAGAATTGCTGCCGGCCGCTAAAGACAAGGGTATCACTTACGAAGAGGTGATGGCCCGGGCGCGTGGTGGCGTGGATATTGACGCCATCGGAGTGGAAGGCGGACTGAAGGTTCGACACACGGCTAACGGCGCTCGTTTGCTCGAATGTCCCGGTGCTGACTCAGGAGCGGTTGCGGACCGACTTATGGCCCGGCTCCGCGAGATCTTGCCTGATCCGGAGGTGGTGAGGATCGACAGGCCTGTCAGAATGGCGGAGATCAAGGTGACGGGCCTGGACGAGTGCGCCACGAAAGAGGAGGTGGCTGCCGCTATCGCATTGCAGGGGAACTGTGCTCTTGCAAACGTCAAGGTGGGGGAGCTTCGGAGTACATATTCCGGAACTCGCTCTGTATGGGCGCGGTGCCCCGTACAGACAGCCACTCTACTGGCTACGCCTGCACAGGGAAAGCCCGCTGACACGCCCGGTAGGCTACGCGTGGGGTGGGTCATTGCCCACGTGCAGTTGCAGGAAGCTCGATCATGGCGATGCCTTCGATGTTTCGGCACCGGGCACGGCCTCGCCAAGTGCTCGTCAGCTGTTGACCGCAGCGGACTATGTTTCCGGTGCGGCCAATCTGGGCACAAGGCCGCTTCCTGCACTGCCGCCATGCCACACTGTGTATTGTGCGACGCGGAGAAGCGGCGGGCCAACCACCGGGTTGGTGGCCCAGCATGTCATTTTACCTCTTTCTCATCCAAGAGGAGGAAGGGTAAAATAAATAAAAAGAAGCCGGTTGCAAATAAAGCAGCTGGCGAGTCAGTTCTCGCCGCGGTCCTAGAGCCGGAGGGCGGGACGGACGGAGGAGCAATGGACGTGGCCCCTTGATAATGGGTCACGCTCATCGCTTCCTCCAGGCGAATTTGAACCACTCCGCCAGGGCGCAGGATCTCCTCGTCCACACCATGGTGGAGTGGTCAATCGATGTTGCCATAGCCGCGGAGCCGTACTTCGTCCCTGCGGACCAGGATGCCTGGATCGGGGACGTCGACGGCTCCGTGGCTATTACTATCAGGCAGGCCGCGGCGTTACCCCCCCTGGTGATGGTGGCCAGGGGATCCGGTTATGTCGCGGCCAGGGTCGACGAAACCGTCGTGATCGGGGTATACTTCTCTCCGAATAGACATCTCGCCGAGTTCGAGCAGTTCCTGGGCGGGCTTGAGGTGTTGGTTCACCGCCTCGGGTCCCGCCCGGTTATCTTAGCGGGAGACCTCAACGCAAAATGGGTGACTTGGGGTTCCCCCCGCTCGGACTCACGCGGCAGGATGCTCTCGGAGTGGGCGATCGCGGCTGGTCTCTGTCTTTTGAACAGAGGTTCGGTCGCGACTTGCGTGCGATGGAACGGCGAATCTCACGTGGACGTGACATTCGCATCTCCGTCCATCGCACGCCGCACCCGTGGCTGGCGCGTTCTTGAGGGGGCGGAGACGCTCTCGGACCATCGATACGTCCGATTTGAGCTCTCAGCCTCCTCTCGATCCGCGTCGGCTATGGACGCCCGCGGTGAGGAGGAGCTCCCGCGAAGTGCTCCTCGGTCATTCCCCAGGTGGGCACTGAAGCGCCTGAATAAGGAGCTCCTGGTGGAGGCAGCCGCGGTGGCTGCGTGGGCACCCGTGCCTACTAGCCCCGTGGACGTGGAGTCAGAGGCTGACTGGTTCCGGGGAACGATGGGTCGTATTTGTGACTCAGCGATGCCCCGGGTAGGCAGCAGTGCTCCGCGTGGCGGTGCGTACTGGTGGTCGCCCGAAATCGCGCAACTCCGCGAGGAGTGCGTGCGGGCGCGCCGCCGGAGCGCTCGCCATCGCCGCCGCCGCCTTCGCGATGAGGACTTCGCGGAGGTAGCGGACCGGTTGCGCGCCGACTGCCGCCAAAAGCAGGAAGCGTTGCGACTGGCCATCGGTGAGGCCAAATCTCAGGGCATGCAGACGCTCCTGGAGATGCTCGATCAGGATCCCTGGGGGCGCCCGTACCAAACGGTCCGCAAGAAATTGCGGCCGTGGGCGCTCCCAGTGACGGAGCGTCTCCAGCCTCAGCAGCTGCGGGAGATTGTCTCCGGGCTGTTCCCGCAGATGGAGAGGGACTTTGAGCCTCCCTCCATGGGTGCGCCGCCTCGCAGTGACGTGAGCGGTGTTGCTGAGGTGGTCCCTCCGAGCATTTTGGAGGAAGAGATTCATGCGGCCGTGTTGAGGATGCGGAGAAAAGACGCGGCCCCCGGCCCTGACGGTGTTCACGGCCGGGTCTGGGATTTGGCCTTCGGTGCCCTTGGGGACCGGCTCGTGCGGCTCTTTGAAGCCTGCTTCGAGTCGGGACGGTTTCCTAAGCAGTGGAAGACGGGCAGACTCGTCCTTCTGAGGAAGGAGGGGCGCCCCGCAGACTCACCTGCGGGGTACCGCCCCATCGTGTTGCTGGACGAGGCGGGAAAATTGTTGGAGCGAGTTATCGCCGCCCGCATCGTCCGGCACCTGACCGGGACGGGTCCCGATCTGTCGGAGGAACAGTATGGCTTCAGAGAGGGCCGCTCTACTATCGACGCGATTATGCGCGTGCGTGCCCTCTCTGACGAAGCTGTCGCCCGGGGTGGGGTGGCCTTGGCGGTGTCCCTGGATATCGCCAACGCTTTTAACACCTTGCCCTGGTCAGTGATCGCGGGGGCGCTCGAATATCATGGCGTCCCCGCGTACCTCCGCCGACTGATCGGGTCCTATCTCGAGGACAGATCGGTCGTGTGCACCGGACACGGTGGTGCGGTGCTCCGCTTTCCGGTCGAGCGCGGTGTTCCACAGGGGTCGGTCCTTGGCCCTCTCCTGTGGAATATCGGTTACGACTGGGCTCTGAGGAGCGCCCTGCACGGCCCTCTCCCGGGCCTAAGCGTTGTTTGTTACGCGGATGACACGTTGGTCATGGCCCGGGGGAGGAACTACCAAGAGTCTGCTCGTCTTGCCTGCGCAGGGGTGGCATTCGTCGTCGGTAAGATCCGAGGGCTGGGCCTCGACGTGGCCCTCGAGAAATCCCAGGCCCTGCTGTTTCACAGGGCTGGGAGAGAGCCGCCACCCGGGGCCCACCTGGTGATTGGAGGCGTCCGCGTCGAGGTCGGGGTGACTGGGTTACGGTACCTCGGTCTCGAATTGGACGGTCGTTGGAACTTCCGCGCTCATTTCGAGAAGCTGGGCCCCCGACTGATGGCGACGGCTGGATCGCTGAGTCGGCTCTTGCCAAACGTCGGAGGACCTGACACGGTGGTGCGCCGCCTCTACGTGGGGGTGGTGCGGTCTATTGCATTATACGGAGCCCCCGTGTGGTGCCGCGCCTTGACTCGCAGAAACGTCGTGGCGCTGCGACGCCCGCAGCGTGCAATCGCAGTCAGGGCGATTCGTGGATACCGCACCGTCTCCTTCGAGGCGGCGTGCGTTCTCGCCGGGACGCCTCCCTGGGACCTGGAGGCGGAGGCGCTCGCTGCCGATTATGCGTGGCGTTGTGACCTTCGCGACAGGGGGGAACCACGTCCCGGAGAAGGAGCAATTAGAGCGCGGAGGCTCCAATCTCGGCGGTCTGTGTTGGAGGCGTGGTCTCGCCGCTTGGCGGACCCGTCGGCCGGTCTCCGGACCGTCGAGGCGGTGCGCCCGGTCCTCGCGAAATGGGCGAACCGTGACCAAGGGCGTCTCACCTTCCGGTTGACGCAAATGCTTACCGGCCATGGGTGTTTCGGCCGGTACCTGCATCGCGTTGCCCGGAGGGAACCGACGATGGAGTGTCACCACTGTGACTGCGACGAGGACACGGTCGAGCATACGCTCGCACATTGCCCCGCATGGGTGGAGCAACGCCGTGTCCTTGTCTCGCAAATAGGACCGGACTTGTCGCTGCCGACTGTCGTGGCTACGATGCTCGGCAGCGATGAGTCCTGGAAGGCGATGCTCGACTTCTGCGAGTGCACCATCTCGCAGAAGGAGGCGGCGGAACGAGAGAGGGAGAGCTCATCCCTCTCCGCACCTATCCGTCGCCGCCGAGCCGGGGGCCGCAGAAGGGCTTTTGTCCGACTTCGGCCCCTGTAAGAGGCGAACTCCCCCCGGTGAAGGTCAAGGGGCGACCTGAGGGGGTGAGGCCGCGCGGCGCGCTACCAGCACTCTAGCGCGCTGCCATGGAGTAAATAGAGCGACCGGTCGACGGTGTATCGCGTCCCGACCCGGCAGGCTGGTTCTGGTCCAGCGGGGTATTCCGGGACACCAGCGGCATCGTCTGGGCGGCCCGACGGGCTGCCGTACCGAGACGGCCGACGTTTCAGAGCCTTCGATTCGCCTCGAAGGCTCCGTCGGCTGGGCGTCCTTGGGGTGAGCCGCGCCGTCTGGTTGTAGTGTTGACCGCGGTAACCCCCCTACCTCATCCGGGTTCTGACCTCGGAGGGGATCGGACGTCGGGTGTAAGAGTGCAGGGGAGTCGTTTAGTGGGTGGGCCCTAAAATCCTTGGTCCCGCGGTCTGCTCATAACACCATGCAGATCGTAGAGTCTCACATACCCCGCGCGCCCCTTTTGCGCGGGGACCTCGTAGGAGGTTCGGCCCTCTACCCGAAAAAAAAAAAAAAAAAAAAAAAAGGTATTACCATCATGCCTATTTCTGCCGCAGTAATGCGTTTCGGTTTGAAGAGTGGGGCAGCCGTTGTACTGAAAAATTGAGATATAGAACGCATGTTTCAAGGTCTGTTTTTTTTTTATTGCTTAGATGGGTGGACGAGCTCGCAGCCCACCTGGTGTTAAGTGGTTACTGGAGCCCATAGACATTCACAACGTAAATGCGCCACCCACCTTGAGATATAAGTTCTAAGGTCTCAAGTATAGTTACAACGGCTGACCCACCCTTCAAACCGAAACGCATCACTTCTTCACGGCAGAAATAGGCAGGGTGGTGGTACCCACCCGCGCGGACTCACAAGAGGTCCTACCACCAGTAATAATGTAATTTACTTAATGTCTCAGGAAACGTTTACATTCCATCAAGCCAAAGGTGTACAGTTCAAAAATAAACAAAACAGGCGGCCCCACGAGTCGCGGTTGAAGAATCTGTGTGATTCAACAATACCCTAGTGTAAAGTTGACTCATTAAATTTTAATTTCTCTGTGGCGTAGGTGCGTCTTAATTAATGTTAACAAACTCATTAGTCGAGAGAAAGGCTCGAGTTGTTAATTTACGAGCGTATTGTGCGCGTGTATGCATTAGGTGTTTAATTGGCGAGCCAATAAATCGTCTGACGGCTCCCATTTGATGTACCGTGAACGCTGCGTTCCACTTGTTGTTGTTCGTAGAATTACAATTATCGTCTATCAGGTAATTCCTTTTCGATTTTGTCACAAAAAGTATTTTTTTTATGTACTTTAAGTTATTTAATTTTATACGGTTTTTCTTTTATTCGAGAATGAGGGTAGTCGTTATTAAATTTAAATAATGGCTATTTTATATTTCTTTGCTTTCGCGACTGAATTTGTTAAGGCGATGTTTTTAGCAGAAATAGGCGGGGTGGTGGTACCTACCCATGCAAACTCACAAGAGGCCCTACCAGCAGTAATTACGCAAATTATAATTTTGCGGGTTTGATTTTTATTACACGATGTTATTCCTTAACCGTGGAAGTCGATCGTGAACATTTGTTAAGTACGTATTTCATCCGAAAAATTGGTACCCGCCTGCGGGATTCGAACACCGTTGCATCGCTAGATACGAATGCACCGGAAGTTTTATTCTTTAGGCCACGACGACTTTCTATTGTAGTTGTAGATATTTAATATCTGATGCGTCCAACAGATCCTTCTAGTCTGCTGAGTTTCTCGCTGGATCTACTCAACGGGTTGCGATTCTGAACCGGTAGTAGAAGCATTCGCGAAGCAACTGCCCTCAAGCTATTAGGTTTCCTTCGGATGCGCTCGGATAGCTGTTAGCAAATCACACCCCTCCTGGCTGAGGAGCCCGAGCTTAGGTGAAACTGGAAAGGCCACCGGGCCACCAGTAATACTTCTTTTCTTAAAAAAACAAAACAAACCGTGGTGTCTATTCCTCTGTATGTTCTTGTTTATTGTTTATTTGCTCTTGAAGAACTTTAGTCTTATTCAATCAAAAAAATTGTAGATACACACGGCTATAATGAAAAAATAAACATTACAGCGTTACAAATCTTGAGCGGTTGAATGATCAAGTTGAAAATCGATCGCTGAGCGAACACTAGCTCTTAGGTATTATCCTCGTCTGAACAAAATTTTTGTATATTTCCTCAACACTGAATATTTGATTATACTTAAAAACATGATTAAATATATACGGTAGCTCTTTAGAATAGAAGTCATTTGACAAAATCTTGAATCGCGCCATCGACATTTTCACGGTAACTGCAAATGCATATCTCAAACAACACTCAGTAACAACACAGCTAGGTGGAAGATTTTCCGACTGTAGCAAACCCTGTAGTATAAGGTCTAGAACGCATACCAATAAATACGCTTTAGAATATTGAGGCGAGCAATTAGTGGTTGAGACAAAAATCCGTTCGTCTTCCTTGGCGGAGTTACAAAGAATATTTCGAAAAACAAGGACTAAATCAGAAGCAGCATTTGTTTCCCCCTGTTAGCCGGATGACGTCACAAGCGCATCCTTACCCTGCAATTTATGACGACACGGGCTATTAGCGCGGAGCGAACATCCTGTGTAATGTTATGAGCAGAACTTTCGCTTCAGTCCCGTTCGGATAAGGAAATGGTAAGTTTTCGTCATTCTGAATTACTTTTTGTGGAGCTATATCAGTGTGGTTTTCAGTGCGGTGGCAAGTTGTTCGATTTTTTTGGGATCCAAATTATGCAGCCGTGTAATAAACTAACATAAAAGTTTTGAAATCATTTATCGTGTAAGTTTAGCAGTGGATTTTTCGTGACGTATTTTCGTAGGATGAACATCGGAAATTGTAAAATGTAAATAACAAATCCGATATTAAACCGTAAAAGTTTTTAGTATCTGTTCATAAGATTTGTGTAACTACTGGTGAATTGTAAGTCCGGCACGGATAGGTAGCCTTATTCTGTTTAATTTTGCCTACGTAGTCATACTTAGTCAAAGACAGTGGTTATACAATCCAAAGAATATTTCGATCTGATATCTCAAGGTGGGTGCTGGAAATTACGTTACGAAATCTTAGGGGTATTGTGATCATTAGCCCCGGGTAGGCCACAAGTTGATACACCCTTCTAGTTCGAAAAAATATTATATATGTAGGATTGGTAAGAATGGAACGTATGAAAAAAGTGTGGAACGGAGCGTTAAGATGTGAGTGAGAGAAAACGGAAAGAAAGAGAGAAGATAATGACAGATAGAATGACAGAGAATTGGAAGATGTCGAAGACGGTTGAAAAATGAGCAAGACGTATTATAAGTGTTAATTATTAATTATTTATTATTATAATAGACGTTTTTGGAATAGTATAACTTTTATTTCATACGCTGCGATCCCTATTCTACATATATAATATATTCTTTATATTAGCGGTGTACTTTGGTATAATTTGACGGATACTGCTCAAAAAATCTGATGCATCTATCTCGCAATGGACCTGCCTCGTAAGTATGACAAAATATCTGACATTTCGCAAACTTTTGACAGTCCCCAGTCATTCGAAGGCAGCTAAACAGTCCCGACGCTAAAAGCAGCATCAATATCAGTCCCTTTTATTTTACAAAACACAAACAGACTGACAGACCCTCGCGTCAAAGATTCCCACTCTGTCATTGTCGGATATCACTCACACTACTTTCCATTCGTGGCAACCCTGGTGCTGCGTTCACATCGGCAATTCTACTTGCTTGCAGGCGAGAAAACGACTTGTGACTCAGTAAGATTGACTACGTTTCAACAAAGTTTATTTATTTATACTCTTTTATGTTCACGGCTCGATGTTTTTATGGCTAGTGACTATGAGTAAGCTAAGGCTTCAGCGGCCTCGAAGAACTAAATATCTTCCAAAAGCACTGCCGTGAAAGGACGCGGGACTCCACCACGTTTATTTTCCCAAGAAAGCCTCATGAGGCCACGACCCCCAGCATGAGGATTATCGGCGCAAGGAAGAGGACTACGACTAGTACTCCGGAGGGCTCGTTTGATTCCTGGTTGTTTTTTTACGATTCCTGTCTCACTTTTGTTTTCGGCACCCGTAACAACCTTAGCTCTTGGCTGTTGACTGTGGAACACTAATGATTTAAAAAAAAAAAAAAACTGAATATGATTTTAATTATTATCACTCAAAATGGTTGTAAGTTTCGATAAGATATTTTTATTTTTTGAGTATTTGTAAACGTGGCACGGTGGAACCCCACGGATTTCCCGCTTGCCATATCCCTTGAAAGAATGCAGCGCACTCAGGGTGGATATTAAACTCAAATCATTTTCTGAAGGGCGGCTGGTACTTAGCTCAGTCGGGGATGTAACTATAGCCTTCGATATAAATAAGGTCTTAGATAGTTTACTATAATCTGCATTATGAATAGTTCCAAACATTTTTTTCTTAAAAGAGATTGTTAAGTGTCATTAGATTTTATTAGTTTATTACTGTTACATTTATTATTCGAATATTTTTTTAACGAGAAGCTATTTGTAAAACAAATATCTCTTAAGTCGAAGTATAGAGAGGAGTATGGAAATTAGAATGGCCAGATAGATAAAAACAGATAAACAGAGACAATAGAGTTACTCACTAACACAAACTTAGAGCTCACTTAAATAGCAAATTGGAAAAAAAAATACATTAATGCTTTTTTTTCTGGTAGTCCTGGTGAGGGATATAAGGTGGAACTAATAAATTAATTATATTTTCATCTATTCTTCAAGTTTTTAAGTTATGATACGTGCCTTATCTTTATTTGCGTTATTTTACATAACATATATTTAATATCCTATAGAACTATGTACACTTATATATGAGTCGTCTATTATCAAAGGTGGCAATCTGACTTTTGGACAATGATTGCTAAATCAGAAAAACGAATTATTGACTTTGTATTCCATTGGCAGTCACAAAACTCTTCGGAACGACATCTTAGATAAATAACAGGTTAACTATTAACCTTTATTTAATGCAGGTTTTGAACCGTATTCTTTGAAGGAGACGATTATATTCAAATCAATCTGTATTGACATATCAATAAAAAACTTTTGTCCAAATGCACTGATTGCCATCTTTGATAATAGACGACTCATATATGTACAGGTCAAGTTAATAAGAGCGTGTTAAAAAGCAATGCGTTTTTATTTTCATCGAACTTGAAACAGGGAAAGCACGAATGAATGGCTATCGAAAAAGTATTCGTATTGTTATCGAGAAAAATGTATAGAATTTAAACAGCGCCCCCTACCGTCGGTAAACAGAATTAATTTCAGCAACACGAATCAATTTACTTATTTTCATTTCGCAATCGAATCGTCAAGTTCTGGAAACTTAAACTCTTAATAAAGAGCACGAGAATTGTTTTGACATACGGTAACGTAAAAAGATCGAAGGCTGGCTATCGAGTACTACTTTACTTTACTGGTGGTAGGTGCTCTAGTGAGTCCGCGCGGGTAGGTACCACCTCCCTGCCTATTTCTGCCGTGAAGCAGTAATGCGTTTCGGTTTGAAGGGTGGGGCAGCCGTTGTAAGTATACCTGAGACCTTAGAACTTATATCTCAAGGTCGTCGGTGCGCCCAGTCACGGCCGGAGTTCCGCAGGGAAGCGTCCTGGCTCCACTCCTCTACGCTCTCTACACAAACGACATTCCCACGCTCGAGGGTAACCTCCAAGCGTGGGAAGTAGACGTGAAGTTGGCGCTGTTTGCCGACGACAGCGCCTACTTCTCGTCATCCAACGTCCCCTCTGCGGCCATTTTGAGGATGCAGAGGCTCTTGGACTTACTGCCCCAGTGGCTGGACCGATGGAGGGTCGCGGTCAACGTGGGGAAGACTGCGGCTATCCTCTTCGGTCCGGTCCGCACAACAGTCGTCCCGGGACAGTTCAGTCTCCGTGGCGCTAATGTCGAGTTTAGGTCCAGCGTCCGGTACTTGGGGGTCGATATCGACCGGAGTTTGAGGATGACCGCCCACGCCAATAAGGCGTTGGCGGCCGCTCGCTGTGCGAGATTCCTCCTCCGGCCGGTGTTGGCCTCCAGGTTGCCGGTCAGGACTAAGCTCGGCATTTATAAGACGTATGTCCGTTCCCGTATCACGTACGCAGCTGAGGCCTGGTATCACCTCATCCCGCAGGGTATGCGGGCGAGGTTACAGGTCCAGCAAAATCTGGCTCTTCGCACGATAGTCGGAGCAGGGCGCTACGTCAGAAATGACGTAATCGCCCGGGATCTGGATGTGGAGTCGCTCGAGGAGTTCATCCGGAGGCTAGCTCGTAATCTTTACGAGCGGGCTGACGGTGGACCACACGAGCACCTCCACAATATAGCTCCCTTGCACGCCAGACCACCTGATGGTCGGGCGCTACCAAGGGAGCTACTGGAATCCCCGGCTATGGTAAGATAGTCGGCTTAACCGGAGTGATATGGGAGTGCTCATAATGAGTGCCCCCATGGGACTGAGCTGTCCACACTCTTCACTTCCCCCACATCGTTGGGGTGCCCCCCTATGGGAACCCATTTTCCACCCCCGTTGGGTGGACCACTCCCCCGTCTGGGGAGTGTTTCATATCGGTCCCTCCCTGCGATGGTCTTCCCCTTTTGGGGAGCCCAGAACGGGTGAGCGCCAAACTAGTGCCGCAGCTCCTCCTCTGGTTTGTAGAGGTGGGGCCGCGGCATGGGGCCGGTGGCGGGCCCCACGGTTGCTGACTGTTGTCCCTGTCTGTATATAGTAGTTTAGTTAGTTTTAGTTTAGTTGTAGTTACTTGTAGTTAGATAATAAGGGAAAAAAAAAAAAAAAAAAAAAAGGATTAGGAAGCAGAGGACAGCAGCCGGCGCCGGGGTGCGTCGTCCGCGGGCATCACTCCTCCTGCATCATCAAGCCCGTCGTATTAAATATATGTATGTATTTTTGTCGATGTGAGTGTGCCGAAGCACGCTGCGAACAAGCCCCCCCCCCAATCCAGTCTTGCATCCATTTCACCCCTGCCCTATGTGGCAGGGAGCGTCTGCCCGGGTAGTGGGGTTTACCCCGAGGCCCGCTCCGTGCCCCCGTAAGGGAGTACGACGACCCCGAAAGTAAAGTATATCTCAAGGTGGGTGGCGCATTCACGTTGTAGATGTCTATGGGCTCAGTAATCCCCTTAACATCAGGTGGGCTGTGAGCTCGTTCACCAATCTAAGCATTAAAAAAAAGATTACTACTTACCATCTAGGAGTATCCGTTTTCGTATCCATGGTTCGATACATTTACATTACGAATTCAATAGATTTTCGTGTTCGACGTACTGTTTATCGCGATAAACAAGAAAGTTTTAACTTATTCAAAATTGTACACAAGATACAACCCCCGAGTCCACTGCAGAGTGCAACTAATGGCATGGGGGCGTCACAGAGGGACATCGGAATGCGCCCGAATGGCTTTATGCTGTCTAATGAGGCGGAACGATGACAGGAATACGCTTTTTGACAGTTTTCCGTATCGATTGTCATTTAATTTGCCTTTAGGTTTTTATAGACATACACGTATGTAAAAACTGTCTTGGATAATCTATATATTATTAATACGTGAAGCAAAAACTTTGTATCCCTTTTTACGAAAATTGCGCGGAAGGAGGAGTTTATAATTTTCCACGCTTATAAAGAATATAGAGAAGAAGTGCACAATGCTATATATTTTTTTTAAATTATGCATAAAAGATACATTAAATCCATAAAGAAAACATTACACACACTACATACCATGTATTTGACACATACACATTTACTCTTTGTTTATTGTGAAACTTTTGTTATTGCTTAAAGTCTATAGTCAAATTGAGAATAGGTTAGTATTGTTTATCTTTAATATTACGAGTATTTGTCTATAGTGTAGTCTTAGCGATATCTGTAACAATAGGACCATAATAATGTTGAAACTTATAATTTCAATTAATTATAATATATAGAAATTTTGATATTAAGTGGTTACCTTACGCCGTTAAATGTAGACATCTAGCTATAGATGGTGTCACAGTAGGATCGTACGGGGATGGCCTCATTCTTAATATAAACAAAATTGTCCACAAATAAGGAGCTTTCAACCTTATGTAAGCTCAATTTGTTACTTTTCTCTTAATTCCAATAGAGTGAAAATAGATGCGATAAAAATGAAAAAAATAATAATGTCGTAGCAGAATAGTGGGAATTTATTTAGATTTCAAACGATTTTTTAGGAATCCATTAAATTACTAATATAAAACAATTCACATGCCTTAGTTCTTCGCTTTTCAACGAAAAATCTTATACTATATTCGTTCTAATCTGTTGGTTTGTTCGTGGATATTTTTTTGCTTCAGGAAATAATAAGCAAGGGTTTTGGATAGGAATACTTTAATAGTACCTAGGTACCTAAAGAATTGACGGACATGTCACTTGTTGTAATAATACATTTTTGGAAACAAGCACCTCGATCACGTAATCCGGGAATCGAAAATAACACAATCATAGATTCAGTTAGACTAAATTAAGAGTCCTCCGAACTGGACTTAAAACGCTGTCGCAAAGAAAATTCAAATTATATAAGTTCCCTAAAGCCAGTTTTCAGGCTCCCGTGCGGCGAGCTCTTGAAGCCACAGGGAGTTTTTAACTCGGAAGTAAGGATTCAGGATTTATGGAGAACCCTCACCCCTTATATTAAATTCCGATAAGATTTACGGTCGATTGTACACGTGGAGATGTCTGTACCTCTCCGCGGGTTCTCTTATGAAAGCTGAGAGTGTTGAGGTTCCGCACACGAGGCGACGAATAAAAGTAACGTTGTTGAAGTGAAAATATTAAGCGGACCGTACGTTAGTTAGTACTTGTTTTTAAATATTTATTTATTAGGAAAACGAACCGTACAAAAAACAAACATATAATATACTGGCCCTTACTCGCCCGCTACGCTGGGCATTTAAAATTAGCATTATTATTTATGATCATTATTATTAGGGAGTTCAGCATTCATATAAATAATTGCCTATCCATTAAGTACATGTATTTTCTACATGGCTACCAAGTTTCAAGTCAATCGGATGCATGGTTCAGTAGTTATAACGGAACATTCGTAAAAACCACTATAGATTTATACATTAGTATAGTAACCGGCAAACATCGTGAGCAAATGACCTTGACTGCGCAGAACCGAATTTTAGATCACTTTGGTGGTGAGGGTGAGGCGCGACGGCAGGGGAAATCGTATCGAGCGCGTTATTGGTAGATCAGTCGAACCTTGCGTCCCGCACCGCGCCTTCGTTCCGCTTGCTCCCAAAAGTACGCTTGCGTACAGTGAAAAATCTATCGTTATTAATCGTTAAGTTATATTTTGTTATAATTGCTTGTTGACTTTGTTGCCATTGCTATTTGTTGAGTGTTTGTTGATTTTTTATAAAAAATACACTATGCCGCGACAAACTGGTGTAGTATTCAAAAGAAACGGGTAGAAAAATTGTGTACGACGTATATTGCTTCATTATAAAACAGAGGAAGAATGATATTATGGAAAAAGTAAAACGGACTTCGGAAGCAACAAAAACATCAGTGAGTACTGTTGGGTGCATTATTAACGAAGCTAAAGGCTCTGGCTTGCTCATCGTGCTTGGGACTCCGGGTAAGAAAAGATCAGGGAAGAAGAAAGTTACCGGAATGGATAGTTTCGTTCAATCTGTAATAAAAAGATGTAATCATAATAACTACATAACAAGCAGCGAAACTCCGTACCGTAGAAAGGCTTCGAAAATTTTAAAGAAGATATACATTTTAATGGCTCGGAATGAAGTTTAAGACGAATTATGAAAGAGCTAGGCTTCAGATGGAAAAAAAAAAACAGAAAATAATCGGAAGCTGGTAATTGAAAAAAGTAACATTCGATTACTACGAATCGAATATCTTCAAAAAATAATTAATTATAGACAAAAAAGAAGATCGAACCGACCGAGTCGTAAACTACACCGATGAGCCCTATGTCGACTTATCACGATGATGGCGACTCGGGTGATGAAAACAGTGATGATGATAATGGTCAAGATTATGATAACGAAAAAAAAATTACAAATACCAGCTTCGCTTCAACTGAACGAAGACCTGGCAACAGCTCTAGTTTTGACTTAATAGAAGGAATATCTATTTTACCCCAAGATTAAATTATTACAATTATTAACCTATATTTTTTGTTGATGTTCTAATAAATATATAAATAAATACATATGTTGATTTTAATAATTTAATTGCATTATGACGCAGAGTAAATAATGTTTTTGCACGTGAGTGTACCATGCGCAAACTTACCCCGACTACGTCAACAAATGCTCAAGAAGTTTGCCGGCTATTATATTAATTAAGAGTTTTGGTACCCTAGAGACAGAAAAAGGTAACGAGGCAGACAGATTCGGAGGTGGGAAGACGAGATAAAGACGGTAGCAGAAAAACTATGGACAAGGAAAGCTCTAAGCCGAGTAGAGTGGAAAGAAATGGAGGATGCCTTTGCCAAAGTTGGGCAAACAGACGAAATTGTCGATGTCATCGACTCGGCAGAGTCGTTAATTAAGTTTATTATTTGTAAATATTCTTTGCGTCTGAATAAAGGCTTTTATTATTATTATTTATTAATTAAGAAAATAGTTAAAGAAAAAAAAAGCAAATATGTTTCGATCGTCAAAATCACATACTCGTATTAGTAGAAAAGGAACGGCAAAAAAAAGAGAAATTAAAAACTTAAGTTCACAAAAAAGAGAGAACCATTAGTTTTGATATTCTCTCTCGGCTTCAGTTGCTTTTCTAAGTTTAATAACAAATAATTAGTCGTTTCTGTAGTTTTAAATGACCATCTCACGGGAGTTCCTAAACTAGTTTCAATCGTTATAGTTTGAGAATTATGAAATCCAATAATTCTATTTTCCACTTTTTACTTACTTCCACTTTTACTTATTAGATGTAAATTAATTTACGAATTTAACAGACTTGATACGGATTTACGCAAAGGTATGTTTTGGTTAGAATCGAACCGCTTGCGTGAGATACCCAAGTCAATTTGCCTCGGAGTGACTACGTTCTTGAAATGCATAGTGAACGTTGTAAATGCCGACTGAAATTCGGAGACGAAGTTCCGATACAGCTGAGAACGTTCAGTAATTACAATTCGAAATAAATAGCTGGAGATTTTCGGTCAATTCTCGGTTTCAGCTGGTTAGTTCCTGTCATAAGTGTTGCCTGTTTCATTAACACTTTTTTTTTTCTACTTATCTTGATAGCCTTGAGAGGCTATTTCAGCTTCGCCCTAACGTGTAGGTGAGCTCTCGGGGCTCAAACTGGAGTGTTGCTAACACTGGCCCTAGCAAAAGCAGTGCTTCGCAGAATTTACCACCGGACCGGAAACGCGACCCACTGAGAAGATCCGGTGAGAAACTCAGTGGGCTGTGTCTATGGGTTAATTCGCTCGTCGAGTCTTTCGTCGCAAGTGACGGATTCGACGAGGACAGTGACCGGTGCTTGTGGTACCTAAAAGCACCGTTAATGGATCGGGAGGATCCGTAATGACGTGTTTTGGCCGACGTCGACTGTTTACCATTCGGTCTACAGGATCAGGTGTGTAATTTCCAGCGGCCACGACAAGAAGGTTTTCATGTCGTGTCGCCTTCTCAAAGTGAATCGAAATCCAATGATAACAACAATGATTTCGTCAAAGAAGACATCATAGCATAAATGATAAGACGAAAGTATACTCTTATCTAGCGATGCGTCTATGTGAGTGTTCAATACCCGCAGACGGGCACCAATATTGATATACGTACTTAACTCATGTTTACGAATGTCTTTCATGATGATAAAATAATTTCGGGTAGTCAAAACGAAACCTGGAAAAAATACATAATTACGACTCCTTTGAGAGTTGACCTCGAGTCTCAGGAAGGGTGGCGGCATTCACATTTTGCTTTCCATGGGCTCCAGTCATTTAATTCCAGGTGGATCGTAAGCTAATTTATCCGTCAAAACTAACATTGTCAATGGTAAACGAACAGTTAGCATATGTTCAGTACCTAAATAGCTCGACTTGACTGAATGTAAGCACTTGTTCTCCATTAAGTTTCTTTAAGGTCATCGTCATTTTGTCTCCGTCCTCGTCGAATTCGTTAATTACGACGAAGAGTTCGAAGAGCAAACTAGTCCATAAACACAGCTCGCTGAGTTTCTCGCCGGATCTTCTTAGTGGGTCGCGATTCCGGTGTAGATTCTGCGAAGCACTTCGTAGGGCCAGTATTAGCAAATTCTCTCATGTTGAGCCCGTGTCTACCTACCAGCCAGTGAGTGGATGGAATAGCCCCTTAGGTCTAGCCCTTAAGCGAATAGGTAGAAAAAAATGAGTCTGAAGATATGTCGTTATAATTTTTGAAAAGCGAACCTCTTGAACCTCATCTCATCTCATTTCATTTAATTTCATCCCAGTTGATAAATGTCTCAAAATTAATCATCTTCATTTCACTCCATATTATCATTTTTTATAAAAATATGAATATAAATTAAAATAAGACATGACTTAAAGGTCTTAGTTACCAGGTCATAAAATTCCTTAAAAAAATGATAACTGGGCTCGGTCAGCGTAGTCTCCATGATGCCGCATCAAATTGCAGCCACGTCCACCAGACCGGTATCTGATATTCAACTTACACGGAATTAAAGTTATTTAAACTAGAACCGCTGTAACAATTATATGCAGTGATAATTATAACTATAGGTGGTTATTATGCTATAGTTTTACCTGGTTTAAGCAATCATTTTAGGTCGTCTGACCAAAGTCAACCTCTTTTAATAACTACGATACTAGAAAGACGTGTTAAGCGCCTAAACGTATCTACACCGTGTTGCACTTTTGGTTGGAATATTCTTATTCGAAAACAATATAGACTCATGCTTCAACTTAGGAAAAGACAATACCTATTTTAGTATCTAGACCAGCTCAACTGTGATGGAGTGGGAAAAGTATCTGAAACATAATTGAATCTGAAATCTGATTGAAAAAAAACATGTGGCACTCGGGAACTGTCATGGTAAAGGTATTGCATAGCATTTTTTATCAACTTATGCAATTATAATTAGACCATGATAATTTAATATTAAAACAATAATAAAACAAGATCACGCTATATTAAACATTAATAAAAGCAAAACCTTAACTGTCTCCTTCACACTCATAAGCTAGACCGCGCGAGAGAGAGATGGGCAGACTTTTCATGATGCGCATGCAGTGTGACGTCACGCCACGCGCTTATTGACAAACACTACACAAGCGCAACGTGCGAATGTGTTGAACGCGAGCTACATGGTAGGCGGAGTGAGGGGTGTTAGGTTTTTTTTCGTTACGGAATTTCATGATTCGGTCGCCGCGCTCAAGGCCCGCTATAAAAGCTATGCAATAGCTTGAAAAAAAAACACCTTTAAACTGAATGGATTGTATTGTGGCAGAAAGACACAAAGGTTTGTTAATGAAGTGTTTTTTTTACTATGCTGAAAAACACGCAAAATTCTTGCCACATCCATTTAAAATACATCCGCAGCCACCATCTATTTCAACCCTTGTAAACTACGATACCTACCTGACCCAGATATTTTTATTTCTCTACAGTGAGAATGAAATTGCTCGTAGTGGGCGCTCTAGTTTTTTTTTTTTTTTTTTTTGTTATTATTTTTTATTCAACGCGGAAAGCGCTTTGTTGTGCGCGTTACTGCTTCTCTCATTTGTACGACTCCAACGAGTTGGGTAATCAAGAGATTGCAATGAGAAAAGTTGAAATGTAATATTTAGGAATTCTCTTTTTGTGGTACGTATAGTAGAGTTGTATTTTTTTTTCATGAATTTCTTTAGTTGCCGGTATATATTTTGGTGTAGAATATAGGTTTAGCGAGATAAAAAGGAAGTTTGAATTTTAAATGGTTGTTGGGGATGCTTTAGAGCTCAAAACATTTCCAACAAATAGATTAAACAAAATGTATTCTATTAAAAATACATACGTGTTCTGTTGGTCTGTTTTTGACGTGACAACGTCTTATAATTCGATGGAGCCGGCTGAACGCACGAAAAACATGACTCATGCGGCGTTACCTCGTTCTGAAGCGTTCCACTTAAGGCTTGAAGTGCAAGCGAGAGCGCAACGAGCGACAACGAGGCACAATATGCCTCCGCGTTCGGCAGCGTTCGAAATTTGTCTTTCTCCTACTTGAGTGAGCGATGCATCCGCGTGGACAGCTCTACAGACAGAGTAGATTCATTCGCGAAACAATTGCTCTTGAGTTGTTAGGTCTCCTTCGGAGGCGCTCGGGCAGTTGTTAGCAAATCCCACCCCTCTTGGCTGAGCCTTAGCTCGCCCACCTGTCCTGGTGAAACTGGAAAGGCCTTCGGGCCACCAGTAAACTTTCAATCATAAAAAAAAAAAAAAAAAAAAAAAAAAAAAAAAAAAAAATCCGCGTGGACAGCTGCTATACAATAATATATTTACATATTTTCGTCAAGTATGAAGTTCAGTGAAAAGCGAATGTGGTGTCAATTGTTTATAGCAACGATAATTGCGATAATTGAAAAATGAAACCATTCCATCAGTATTTTCTTATGACGTTGTCACGTTCAGCTATCGTCAGAAACCGACTTTACAGACAACAGATTTTTTCATTATTTCTCAATCGCAACACAGACACAATCTAGTTAGTACGAATAATAAATTTTATTTAAAGAATAGTAGCGAACCCCTCATGCGTTCCAGTTTTAGTCGGCATAGTTGTTATATAATATAATAAAGACTCCCACCTAATGTTTTAAAGCCAGGCGAGCCCTAAGCTAGTTTATCCATCTACGCAATAAATGAAAGTATTCTCACTAGTGGGACCGCACGAGTAGGTACCAACACCCTACCCATTTCCGCTGCGAAGCAATAATGCGTTCCGGTTTGAAGGGTGGGGCAGTCGTAGTACTATTGAACTGATACTCAGAACTCATTTCTAAAGGAGTGTAGTGGCATTTACGCTGTTGGCTCCGGTAACCATTTAACACGGGTGAGCCGTGAACTCAACCTAAACAATTAAAAAAATTGCATACACGATTTCCACGAGTAGTAGGTATATGAGGCTGTCAGTGCAAAGGTGGCCTAAGCCTACTATAATGTGGAGATAATGAGGTCTGAATTTACTTTTACACTGCTTCGTAGGCAAAAATAGTACGCGCAAAAATAATGTTTACAAAGTCATCTGTTTTCTATGGGTGATGCTACTAGGGATAGGCCGCTTTTGCATCAACATTTAATACCTACGTTTTAAATAAATTGTAATATATAAGCACTTAATGAAAAAATGTGGGTTAGGTCACTTTTGCGCTGACGGTCTCATATATAATTAAAATTATTTTTACAGTTTTAGTAACATGACAGTAAAAAACGCGAGATTAAATCTTAAGATATATATATATATTTTTTTTATTTTTTTTTATTGCTTAGCTGTGTGGACGATCTCACAGCCCACCTGATGTTAAGTGGTTACTGGAGCCCATAGACATCTACAACGTAAATGCGCCACACACCTTGAGATATAGTTCTAAGGTCTCAGTATAGTCACAACGGCTGCCCCACCCTTCAAACCGAAACGCATTACTGCTTCACGGCAGAAATAGGCGGGGCGGTGGTACCTACCCGTGCGGACTCACAAGAGGTCCTACCACCAGTAATTACGCAAATTATAATTTTGCGGGTTTCATTTTTATTACACGATGTTATTCCTTCACCGTGGAAGTCAATCGTGAACATTTGTTGAGTACGTATTTCATTAGAAAAATTGGTACCCGCCTGCGGGATTCGAACACCGGTGCATCGCTTCAACATGAATGCACCGGACGTCTTATCCGTTAGGCCACGACGACCACAAAATTTTTACTTCATTCACGTGGTTTTTTCCCTTATCTATTCGCTGGTAGCCTATGAGGCTATTTCAGTTACACTCGGGCGGGTAAGTGAACTCACAGGCTCATGCTGAGAGAATTTGCTGACACTAGCCTTAGTAAGAGCAGTGCTTGCTTAAGTACCCACCACCGGGTTGGAATCGCGACCCCCTGAGAAGATCTGGCGAAAACTCAGTGGGCTGTGTCTATGGGTTAGTAATAAATGATAGTTTCTATGCAAAAAATATAATACAAAACTGAGTGCCGCATTACCCTAGTGTACAATGAATGCTTTCATGGGATGAACACATTAGACACGACATAGATAAGTAACAAAATATTCTGGCGAATATATTCTATAACATTAGGAACATGGCAAACAATAGGCCTACATTTAACCGAAGGGAACAGTTCTATGTATACAATATACAGTTCTGATCTGTTCTGATACGTAATTGTGTCTTCAGTCGTAAAGAGATATTACTTGTCTGCCTACCTGGGCGGGTGGATATGAGCAGGGCCGTATTAAGTTTGACTGATGGGGTTTTAATTAGGTAGTGTTTGGGTTACACCAATAGACGAAGTCATGGGTTATAGACGAACTCATGAAGACGTCGTGGCCTTAAGGATAAGACGTCCGGTGCATTCGTGTTGAGCGATGCACCGGTGCTCGAGTCCCAGGTGAGTACCAATTTCTTTAATGAAATACGTACTCAACAAAATAAATGTTCATGAAGGAATAGCATCGTGTAGTAAAAATCAAACCCGCAAAATTATATTTTGTGTAATTGCTGGTGGTAGGACCTTTTGTGAGTCCGCACGGGTAGGTACCACCATCCTGCCTATTTCTGCCGTGAAGCAGTAATGCGTTTCGGTTTGAAGGGTGGGGCAGCCGTTGTAACTATACCTATACTATAACTTTAGAACTCATATCTCAATGTGGGTGGCGGCATTTAAGTTGTAGATGTCTATGGGCTCCGGTAACCACTTAACACTGGGTGGGCTGTGAGGTCGTTTCCCCATCTATGCAATAAAAAAAGTATTTACTGGAGCGCGCAGATAACTCAAATTGTAGGTGTTCATAAGTGCTCACGCGACTCTTTATTGTTGATAGTTGCAGATTTTGTTATTTATTCATTTTTAAATACCCGAGCGAAGCCGGAGCAGGCCGCTAGTACATTATATTTTTGAAACGATACGACTGATCAACTATTTATTTGTCGAGAATATTCCTGCCTGAATTGAATGAAGAAAAAATGTTCTGCTGAGTACAAACCTGAACGTTCGTCTGGGGAGTGCAGTGCGCATCAAAATCGGCTGCGAGATATGAGGCTGTCCGGCCAATATAACGGGAATGTCTGCGTTCCGAGACGGCTGCCTACGAAATATGAATGGCCACTTCTGCAACGCCGGATTGCACGGGAATATATGAGGCTGTCAGCGCACAAGTGGCCTAACCTACAATTTTTCATAATCATGCTTATAATTATCTATAATGCAATTTATTTATACTTAATATTATAAAGCTGAAGTTTGTTGGTTTGAACGCGCTAATCTCAGGAACTACTGGTCCGATTTAAAAAAATCTTCAGTGTTAGATAGCCCATTTATTGAGGAAGGCTATAGACTATATAACATCACGCTAAGACCAATGCAGGCGGAGCACCAATAAAGAATGTTTCAAAATCGGGTTTTTTTCCCTTTTGAGAGCTTCCGCTGCGTGCAGTTTAAAGTTTCGCTAAAATAATGTATGACAGAATTGTTTCCTTTTAAAAGATATAAAAAAAGTCCGCAACAGTATATGTCTATATGTTAAGGTTGGCTCACTATAACGTTTTTTATGCTAACCAAATTTTTTTCGAAAATAAAGCATTGTTTGTGAACTATTCCACGCGGACGAAGGCGCGGGCAAAAGCTATTTAAAATATAATAATTTTTTATGCAAAACCGGCCTATCCATAGTTTCACCCATAAATAACAGATGGCTTTGTAAACATTAGTTTTGCGTGTATTGTTTTTTGCCTACTCAAATTCAAATTCATGAAAACTTAAACCTCATTGCTCCATAATAACTATGGTAAGTTTAAGCCACATTTGTGCTGACGGCCTCATATGTATGTAGGTTTTAATAAATAAAAATTAGGTTCGGGTTTTCGAAAAATTGGGTTTTCGTTCTCTCCACCGCGTAGAAGTCATGCGTTTTCGGCTCAGTAGTGGAATAGGGGTTATGAAACACAATTGAGAGACTACGACCTTATGTCTTGAGTTGAGTGGCCAAATTCATGTTGCGTTGTTAGTAATTTTACAACGACTGGCCAATCTAGTGTACTAAAATGAATCAGTAAACTAAATTGAAATTTAAACTAAAATGAATTTTAAATATTACTACTTGACCCGGCAGACTTCGTAGTGCCTCAACAGATAAATAAAAGACCTAAACTTTTATATAAAATAAACTTAAAACAAACAAAAGGAATCCGTCCGACAGGGGACACATCAAAGGGAAAACAAAATTGTTATTTTTATTTAATTCCGAACATTTTCATATTTATCTACCCCTTAAACCATCTCTGGACTTCCACAAATAATTCAAGACCAAAATTAGCCAAATCGGTCCAGCCGTTCTCGAGTTTTCGCGAGACTAACGAACAGCAATTCATTTTTATATATATAGATGTAAATTTTATAGAAACACTAGCTGACCCGGCAAACATTGTTTTGCCATATATAAGATTTCTAGGGAATTTCTAATGTAGAAAATAAAACTAACTTATTGTAAGTGTGTAAGGTGTGGTAAATGAGTGAAAGAGGTATGTAGTGCTGTGAACGATGAGGGAATATATAATAAAAATAACAAAACCTCATTCAACCACATAATACCTCATTATAACAAAAAATGAATCCAAACATGAATTAGAGAAGCTCATAATTACGGGTCGAATAGAAGGCAAGCGCGCCGTGGGCAGAACACCAGCCCGATGGTCAGATCTGGCAAGAGAAGCACTCGGTGGTAGTCTGTACCATGCAGTCCATGCCACCCATGATCGGGCGCATTGGAAGTACGTCGCATGTGGTCGCGATCCTCAGTAGTGAGGGAACGATATAGAAGAGATAACAAAAAAAAAGGTCCAAATAAAAAAAAAAATGTTAGGGGTGGACAACCCTAATCACTTAGGGGTATGAAAAATAGATAGTAGCCAATTCTCAGGCTTACTGAATATGCATAAAAAAATTCATGAGAATCGGTCAAGCGGTTTCGGAGGAGTATGGGAACGAACATTGTGACACGAGAATTTTATATATTAGATAAATTAATTCGTTTAACAAAAGTACACTAACTTTAATTTTATATCGTAACCTCTGTAAACAAAACATAAGAGCTATCCAAATTTTACGTAAAGAAAATAATTTTGTTTGTATCAGATCTAAGTTTCGGTGGGAAATAGGTGAATATTCTCTACCTCAAATACCGGGATAACTTGCGTCCTTGAGATCCCACCGGGATTCACTGGATTGTCCGGATTCCCGGCGCGGGACTGCCTTTAAATATATATCCTTAGACTTCCTTAAAGGAAATATTTGAGCAAAACCTCCGATCAGTTCTGTTAGGTTAGAATATTTAATACAATGACCCTTGAATCCGACGGGCTATATAAAGAGTGTCAGAATAATGATGTGCGCCGACTTTTTTTTGTTACAAAAGTAGATATAGTAAATTATAATTTGCGTAATCATTGATGGTAGGACCTCTTGGGAGTCCGCACGGGTAGGTACCACCACCCCGCCTATTTCCGCCGTGAAGCAGTAATGCGTTTCGGTTCGAAGGGTGGGGTAGCCGTTGTAACTATACTGAGTGAGACCTTAGAACTTATATCTCGAGGTGGGTGGTGCATTTACGTTGCAGATGTCTATGGGCTCCAGTAACCACTTAACACCAGGTGGGCTGTGAGCTCGTCCATCCATCTAAGCAATAAAAAAAGATGTGTAGATACAATGGCTTATAAAGATCGAAACATGAATATTGACTTAAGTACCATACCGTTAGAGTCTATTCAGCAACCTGTATCTGCATTCTGTGATTGAAATAAACTCACCAGCGATGCTATTTAAAGAATTTGTTTTAAATAAATGTTAGTTGCAACGTCACGACAGCTGTTGATAAATAAATCCAAAGTATTTTCCTTTTCAGCACCGAGAGATAACATTAAAAAACATTTCTTTCGTACTGACGGAGGCGAATCGTAATGAAACCGAATAAAATTTAAAATTAAAAACTCGTTTTTCGTCAATTAATTAAACAAGGCAAGGGCCCCGTCCTAAATAATAAAATATAAAGGTCGTTAGGGACGAGTGCAGCCGAAGCGTCATTATCTTCTAGCGTGATTTTGGGGTTTGACTAACAGCGGGCTATCTATCTTCTAAATCTAATATACAAGTTTCATCTTTGGCTGTTCGTTCGATCCTCCTTTATTTGATTATGGTGCAATGAATAGTGCTGTGTGAGTAGTTTCAGAGTAGTTTCAAAAAGGCGTCCATTAAATACAAATTAGTGGTAAGTATCTGTACTAAAATATAAATCTACAGTGGTTTTTACGGATGTTCCGTTATAACTACTGACCCATGCATCCGAATGACTTGAAACTTGGGAACCATATATAGAAAACACATGTACTTAATGGATAGGCTAATATTTATATAAGTGTTGGATAATAATAATGACAATAAATAATAATTTTAATTTTAAATGTCCATCGAAGTGGTCTGCGAGTACGGCTAGTCTATATTCTATCTCTATATATAAAAATGAATTGCTGTTCGTTAGTCTCGCTAAAGCTCGAGAACGGCTGGACCGATTTGGTTAATTTTGGTCTTGAATTATTTGTGGAGGTCCAGAAAACGTTTAAAAGGTAGATAAATATAAAAATGCTCGGAATTAAATAAAAATAACAATTTTGTTTTTCCTTTGATGCGGATTTCTTTTGTTTGTTTTAAGTTTATTTTATACAAAAGTGTAGGTCTTTTATTTATCGATTGAGGCACTGCGAAATCTGCTGGGTCAGCTAATATTGTATAAAATAAATGTATGAGCTTTTGTTTTTTATTTGTTCTATAGAGAAGCCATTTATTTTAAATTTAGCTGAAACTTTATGCAGTTATTGTTGTCACTTTAGGAAAGGTTTCTGGATTAGGAATATTAACGCAATTAACTCTTTATTTATTTATAAGCATTTGGTGATCAATAAAAAAAATGCACTGGGCAAATGTATATGCTGTAAAACCGATGATCATTGGAGCAGGTGGATTTTTGAGTGGAGAGTGGGCAAACGTAATGTGGGACGCCCCTTTAAATTGGGATAGGTCAATGTCCAGCAGTGGACCATATGGATAGATACGAGTACTGAAAGTAAAGAAAAATAATACATAAAAAATCATGAATTCAAAATTAATGAAGATCACACCGCTATCATACATACCACGCCTTGTTGCTAAGTATAAATGAATATTCCTTTTATTTTTTAGATGGAGCAATTAGAACTGGCGTACTCCAAAGGGTACCGAAAGCCTTCGAATTAAAGGAAAGTGTGATATCGGGATCCGAAATAAATCGCGTGAAGAGCTCATTTCTCAAGGATCTATATTGGTTTTCCTTTACAACTTGTATAAATAAACTAAATTCGATGGCCCAAATATTCTAGAAAATAATAATGATATGGAGTGCTTCAGAATGAATAAACAATAAAAGACTTGTGTTTTCTGTGACATAATAACAAAACAACATTAAAAGCTTTTATTTTTTTTAAAATTATTATTAAAAATTAAACAGTATGTAAACAGTATTAATAAACTATATAAAACTGAATTCTCTTTTTACTGAATGACAGATTTCACTCCATGAGACTGAAAAAAAAATCATTTTCAAAAACTAAAGACTTTCTTACTTCTTTACACATATATAAAATTTAGACCCCTAATAACAAACGAATTTAACAAAGACATTGGTTCGATTCAGGAATCTAGCCTGGTGAAATCTATTGTAAAGTAATTACGGAGACTAATCACTAGGCCAATCGATGTAAAAGTTAATTGCGTGTAAAACAAACAGTTATTTCAAATAATCTTCTTCGAACATACTCTATTTATGCGCTTTTTGACTTCGCTGACAGAATACTCGTACTAAAATTTCAAGTAAATTGACCTTTGAGCATATTTTAATGGAATGGTCATAAATCTTTAAGTTTTTCGAATAATTGACCAAGCCGGTATCAATGCGATCATCAAGCTGATGCTCAAGCAGCGGAAATGTGTGGCTTATGTAGTTTTAATTTGAGAAAATCTTCGATATTTACCTGTGCCCAGGC
Organism: Bombyx mandarina; assembly: GCF_030267445.1. Lineage (NCBI taxonomy): Eukaryota > Metazoa > Arthropoda > Insecta > Lepidoptera > Bombycidae > Bombyx > Bombyx mandarina. The sequence goes on along the minus strand of NC_143228.1, from coordinate 1,949,595 downwards.
TGGCGTGATAATACGAGGTGAAATCTAATGCTTGAAGGGAACTATCATTAGTAATGGAACCAAGAAAAAAGACGATTTATGCTTTTTTAATATGCTTTTATTAGCTTCAGACGTTTGTATGTTTGTAACGGAATCTTTAAATATGACTTTGACCCCTTCAAAATGTCGGATTAACTCGAAATTTTGTATACTTATTAAGGACCGATGACAATTCAATACTTAAAAAAAAAGAAAAAAAAAATTGAACGAATTACAATTCAACTAAAAATTGAAAAATAAAATATAATAGTTTAAAAAAAACTAACAAAATTCGCTTTTATAGAAAATCCAACTAAAAAATTATATAAATTTTAATATTAGATATAATAGATTTTCTATAAAAGGGTATTTTTTTAGTTTTTTTAAACTATTATTTATTTATTCTGATTTGATATTATGTTAATCTTAGTTCTTATCATAAATGGATGTGAATTTATGAGCTTCTCTAATCTTCGTTAAGCTTTTCAATGGAAAACCGAAAAAAAAAAGCGTTTAGTTTGTCTAAGAAAACCAGCGAGCGTATAAGTGCTGTTAAGCTCAAAGACTTGTGGCACTTAAGACCGCGGAACGTTCTCGAAAATGTTAATAGGTTTACAAAATAGCATACTTAAGGAATGTTCGAGTTACTTAAGCGATTTCGTATCATCGGATTTCTTGAAAGTTCTTAAGTAAAACGGGTCCAACTTTGCAATCAGAATGCGCTGGTTCGCTTCCCCGGTTTGAATCTTTGATGGAATTTATGGAGTTTCTTCTGAATTTCTAATGTAGGCTGATGGAAATTGAATACGGGTTCATAGACGTTTTAACGTAGAAAACTTGGCTTGGCAATGTAATTTTCAGTTCGATAGTATTAAGTGTTTCGAAGTTACAGATGTTGACCCGTATTGTGAGTCGGGTTAGTCGACCATATTATTTTCTTTCATTACTTAGATCGTTTAAAGACATACTTAAGTTGCTGTATAAAGTTCTTAAACTGCAATTCTTATATGTTTCTAAGCAGTAGTTTTGACTATAACTGGCGTTTTAAGGTACGCACATTTTTTTAAATTTTTTTTATTGCTTTAATGGGTGTACGAGCTCACAGCCCACCTAGTGTTAAGTGGTTACTGGAGCCCATAAACATTTTCAACGTAAATGCGCCACCCAACTTGATATATAATTTCTAAGGTCTCAGTATAGTTACAACGGCTGCCTCGCCCTTCAAGCCGAAACGCATTACTGCTTCATGGCAGAAATAGACAGAGTGGATACCCACCCGTGCGGACTCACAAGAGGTCCTACCACCAGTAATAGTCTCTGTACATGTCCCTGTTTTTCGATACGACAAATTGATTGAGGAATTGTTTGAGATGATCCCCTCATCTTCTTTTTATCATCGCACCTTCCGCCATCGGAGCAGAGTTCATCCATATCATCTGGAACCGCTGCGTTCATCGACAGTGCGTTTCCAGAGGTCTTTCTTGCCACGTACCATCCGGCTATGGAATGAGCTCCCTTCCACGGTGTTTCCCGAGCGCTATGACATGTCCTTCTTCAAACGAGGCTTGTGGAGAGTATTAAGCGGTAGGCAGCGGTGTGGCTCTGCCCCTGGCATTGCTGAAGTCCATGGGCGACGGTAACCTCTCACCATCAGGTGGGCCGTATGCTCGTCTGCCTACTAGGGCAACAAAAAAAAATCGACAGTAACAATTTATCCCCTAATTTCGTATCTAGCCTTCCCAGTAGCCAATCAACGGAGCTTTCACACTCCGATGGACAGGCTTAGTAACACACTCCTCGCTCCCACTTGAGGTTCGAGTCGAACAAGGTCACTTGTTGCGGTGCTCGCAGTACCGTGTCGCCCGCAACTCGAGGCTCAATATCGCACCTGGTTGACGCTGCTTTATTGGCTATGTTGCGGGCCGCTCGTGCGACAAATTGCTTCTCTAAACAACCGCTCCTGCTTTGGGCTTAGTGACACTCTCTAAAAATCAGGCCATTACGGTCCAATAACCGGTTTTTCAAATCTTTAAACTGATTTATATAAATAGGTTTAGTATTTTACAAGCAGCCGATTTATGCAAATATTTTGGTGACGCACTGACGATTTTGGATGTGCACCTCGTTTACCAAATCCATTAAAAACAGTTTCTGACGGTGACCGGGAATCACTACATAGTTTAAAACAAAGTCGCTTTCTCTGTCCCTATATCTGTCCCTATGTATGCTTAAATCTTTGAAACTACGCAACGGATTTTCATGCGGTTTTTTTAATAGATAAAGTGATTGAAGAGGACGGTTTATATGTATAATAACATCCATTAAATAGTAGAGAAATCGATAATAGATTACAGTTTCCGAAGCGAAGCGAGGGCGGGTCGCTAGTCATATATAAACAAATGGGAGAGTCACTAATTAAATTAAGCCCAGTGAGGGAAAGATTAACATATTATTATGCACTGTTCAAATTAGTCATTAATGCGAATATAAAGGTATTGAGCCACATAATAATATCATGAGTGCTAAGGATAAAATTATTATTTTTTGTAATACAAGGTGTAACGAAAATACTATGCTTTAATACTTTTGTTATATATGTCCATGGTAGGCAGCGGCTTGGCTCTGCATCTGGCATAGCTGACGTCCATGAGCGACAGTAACCACATACCATCAGGTGCGTTGTAGGCTAGTCTGCCTACAAAGGCAATAAAAAAAATCCTACTATTTATGTATGTTTTTTTTGTAATACAACACTTTTGATAAACAAACAATTATCTTTGTTCAATCGAAACAAACTTGAATTCACAATCGGACACCTTATCTATTACGTACTGCGTTCGCTCCATCTCAAATACATTTCGACGTAGCCAAGGCATCTAAAGCCTCTCCATAGCTTGACAACAACCACAATACCAATCGATTATCCCTCGCTTCCTCGCTTCACTAATTCCGTAAACTACCTTCTTCTACCACGCACAAATAGCGTCTTTATTGATCGTGAAAATAAAGAACAAATTCGCGTGTTCGCAAACGGTTATAGTAAATAAGAAAAGTCTGGTATGTGCATGCGAGTGACGTTTGACGTCGCCCGCGATCTTCTTTTGTTCGTCTATAACTCGCTCTGACGTCACCGGGTTGGGGAGAGCCGCGCCGCGTCGAACTGGATTTTGGTTCTTGGAAGGTTAATTCCGTAAGTGGACTTATTGATCTTATATTATATGTATAGTTTGTGATCATTTTTTTTTATTTAGTTCTTTATTATCCTGTATCTAGTGGCATAATTTTTAAGTGAGATAATCACATACTAGTGAATTTTATTATTAGTTCTTAGACCTTTCATCCGCTGCATTCGTATCTAGCGATGCACCGGTGTTTGAATCCCGCGGGCTGGTAACAATTTTTCTAATGATATACGTACGTAACAGATTTTCGCGGTTTACTTCCGTAATTCCGTTCATAGTCGTGAAATAAAAATCAAACCCGTAAAATTATAATTTGCGTAATTATTAGTGGCAGGACCACTTGTAAGTCCGTGCGGGTAGGTACCAACGCTCTGCCTATTTCTGCCGTGAAGCAGTAATGCGTTTCAGCTTGAAGGATACACTCATACCTCAAGGTGGGTGCTGGCATTTACGTTGTAGATGTCTACTTAACACCAGGTGGGTTTCTCGATAGACTCTGCAAATCTAATTAATAAAAAAAAAACTGACCTTAGAAGTTTAGAAGTCCATTGCTAACGCTTCCCATAAAACATCTTGAGTTATAAGCATATTACAGCAACAATACGACCAAAGTGTGTCCAAATATATTAAAAAGAATAATAGCCAAGTTTCCGGTATTTCTTAGCCAACTTATACTGTTAACCTTTTCATTGACCAATGTGGCATGTTGCAACGCAACTTTCTACTTGTGCCATACTGAATTGCAGTTCATCATCCGAAGTTAATAAATTCGATCATTAATATCAAAACGGCGTGTACTGAGTGCTTTCTTGTGTCTCAAAATGAACATTTTTCTTCTGCATAAAGTATTTTGTGTGGTGCCAGTGACAAGCTATTGGTGGTATGATTTAATTCGTGGATGGTCTAATTCAAAATACTTCTTAAATGGAATGGATAATTCATTTTCTTCAAAAAGTGGTTCAATGTTAGGCAATTTCTGAAAATGATTCAATTTACTCATAATGTCGTCTTCATTTTACTAACTTAAAATCGATGCCTCCAATGAAAACTACGCTAACTCAAACTTTTGAAATTTTCATTTTTCATGCAAATCGCTTCACAATTTTAAAAGTATTATAATTAATCATTATTGATGTTGTTCGAAGCAAGAGTAAATCAGCTAGTTACACAAAAAAAACTATAAATATATCTGCAATAATAAAGATTTTATCAACTTTTTTCGTTTAAACGCTCTTCCTGTAAATCTACGAATTTGGAGTTAGCGTAGTGTTAATTGGAGGCATCGAAATTAGGTGTTTCGTTTGTGGTTGACTTCTGATACTTGATCTTCTGATAGTAAAGGAATTTATATAAACTCGAGGTAAAAATTACAAACAAATTACTGCAATTCACGTAAGTCTCATGAAGAAATAACAAGTAGTTTAATTTCTGTATAAATTATATTTGTTATAAATCGCTACCGCTCGCGATTTGTACTGAGCAAAACAAGGGAGAAGCGAATGACGAGAATCAATTAGTTTTTGTTGGAACTTTTTGTTTCGCGGACTTCATTATCATGAGAAAGTTGATGTGGACGTAACCATGAATATTTTATGGGGATGATGTTATTGTAATATTTCGAGATGAGACAGACAGGGGGAGGGTGGAGAACTATTTACATTGTTAATATAATAGACATTCAGCTTTTTTTTCTGAATTAGTTTCTTTTCTTTCGACGTAAAAAGGTTCGCTTTCTTGGTTGAGCTATAAGCGATATCGACTAACCACAGAGTTCTATTCGATGGCATTCGATAAAGGCACGGTAGGCAGCGGCTTGGCTCTGTCCCTGGCATTGCTGAAGTCCATGGGCGACGGTAACCACTTACCATCAGGTGGGCCGTATGCTCATCTGCCTAAAAGGGCAATAAAAAAAAATATAAAGAAAAAAAGCGAATAGGTAAGGAAAAAAAAGCCACTCGGAGCTTTTTTTTTTTTTTTATTGCTTAGATGGATGGACGAGCTCACAGCCCACCTGGTGTTAAGTGGTTACTGGAGCCCATAGACATCTACAACGTAAATGCGCCACCCACCTCGAGATTTAAGTTCTAAGATCTCAGTATAATTACAATGGCAGCCCCACCCATCAAACCGAAACGCATTACTGCTTCACGGCAGAAATAGGCGGGGTGGTGGTACCTACCCGCGCGGACTCACAAGAGGTCCTACCACCAGTAATTACGCAAATTATAATTTTGCAGGTTTGATTTTTATTACACGATGTTACTCCTTCACCGTGGAAGTCAATCGTGAACATTATTTGTTAAGTACGTATTTCATTAGAAAAATTGGAACCCGCTTGCGGGATTCGAACACCGTTGCATCACTAGATACGAATGCACTGGACGTCTTATCCTTTAGGCCGCCGACTTCCGACTTTGTAAGACGACATCATAAAGACAAAAAATATCTTTCATATTTTCTTGTTTCTCAACATTCACTTTATCACATTCTAATTCTGATTCTCTCCCTCTTTCTGCCATTTCCTGCCCGAAATCTGTTTTGTTTTTAACTAATTGATCTATACGTCTATTCACAACTATCGTATTCTCGTCGCCACTATTATGTTTTATTATTTTATTATATGAATTTTGAATTTAAGCACACGTGTTAGCACGGGTAGCATTTCAGTTCACTGTGTATCTGTTTTTATACAGCCCGCGCTTAGTGATCCTTTTTATGAAAAGGCGAATAAATACCCTCACTAATAATAATAATAATAATAATAATAACACTTTATTTAACACCATATGTACAGAGTGAGCAAATAAAACAAATAATAGTCGGTGACATAAATTGGCGGCCTTATCGCTGAAAGCGATCTCTTCCAGGCAACCTTGCAGGGAGAGGAATAAGCGAACTGGACGGTGCTATATCATAATAAGCTTACATAAAAATATATACTTATATACACATGTGAAAAATAAATACAATATAAGATAGACTTACATACGATTAAATACAAATAAATACTAAAAATATTCAAATAAACACAAAATAAGTAGCAACTTGTAAAGTTATATTGTAGGAGCCATATTATTGTGCAAGGTAGTGCGATTTTAATTTGAATTTGAAAATTTCAATACATTATAGTTAGTAAGTAGTTTCGTAAATTAAAAAAAAGTACGTCCCGAATTATGTGCAATTATGAAATTGAAGTTAGAACACGACATTTCTTGACATTCAAATCGGTTCTGTTATACGATATTCAAAAAGGGCGAGCGCTTCCACGGCCGTTATTGAAAAATTAAATTAAGGAATTTAATTTCGTAATTCGAATGCGAAGACGCTCTTTTAATGTAACTCGGAAACGGAACCTACGCCGTAATATGCGAATTATTATGAACATTATTTCCATTTTCGAAATCTTAATCATTCCGTGTGGAATTCTAATAAATGCTACGGCTACGTTCGTTTTCGAATTATACGTTAAGTTGGCATTCTAAATTTGAGATATGGCGTTTGATAAATAGTATGAAAATTAATTTGTCTTTATTTTGGGAGTATTATACTATTTTCTGAGATCTTAATGCCTTTACCTTTTTCTGAGATCTTGATGCCTTTACCAAGACATAATTTTTTTATTTTCCGTTATTGCGCACAACGTGACAAATGGGTAGGCCACAATGTTACAGAAATATTACATAAATGATGTAGCAGGATAACAGCTATTCTAATAAACTTGCAGAACACAACAAGCCATGTTCGGACTCTTTTTAGAAAAAAATCATGATGGTCAACTGTGCTCAACGGAGTGAACGAAAAAAAAAATGAATTGCAAACTCAATATTTTGAATTTCGAAGGCATCGAGCCGTTTGGTCGGCCGTATACCGCATTCCCGCCATCCGTGTAGCAACGGATGAGGTGCTGACAGTTTTAAAAATGGAACATTCTACGCTAAAACAAAAAAAATAGTGACACATAATTTTGCTGTGTTTTCAACGTATTTTTAGGCTGCCTATAGAATTGAAGTGACTTAACTAAAAATTTTAAGAAAATGAGTTTTATATTTTTAACGACTTATAAACATGTATTCTATCAGTTAATAAAATTATTTTATTTAAATTAAAACTTAAATTTCAATTTTAGCCCAGAAAAAGGAAAAAGTGTTCTATTGTTTAGTCAGATATATTGAAAGACCTGTTGTATAGTTCTCGTAACTACTTAATGAAGCTTATAGTGATTTTTAGGACAGGTTATAGTACAGCGTAATAGCTTAGTAATTATAAAGCCCGCGCGAGTAGGCACCACAACCTTGCCTATTTCTGTCGTGAAGCAGTAACGCGTTTCGGATTGAAGTCTAGGGCAGCCGTTGTTGTATAAAAACGGACTCTTAGAATTTATGGTTCAAGGTGGGTCGCGCCATTACGTTGATGTCTATGGGCGCCTAAATATCAGGTGGGTCGTGAGCTCTTTCACCCATCTTTATATGCTTTATGTTGAGTGGTCATTCAAACGTCCATGATTGAAAGAATAGTTTTCAAAACCTTGTTCAAATTTAATTAATATGTATAACGTTTTCCTTATGATGTTTTTTTGTGTAGCGACAAAGAAAAAAAATCTCTACATTAGAAGCATAAAGGTATCAAATGTACCAATTATTTCCTCTTTTGAAAACTGCTCGTATCGAATTTTATGCGGAGTGCAGGCGATAAGGGATTGTTGTTTTGGAGATGCCGGATAATATGGAAAAACCAACTCAAATCCAAAGTATATTTTCCAGAGGTATTTTTTTGCCACGTACCATCCGGCTTTGAAATTAGCTCCCCTCCACGGTGTTTCTCGAGCGCTATGACATGCCCTTTTTCAAACGACGCTTGTGGAGAGTATTAAGCGGTAGGCAGCGGCTTGGCTCTGCCCCTGGCATTGCTGAAGTCCATGGGCGACGGTGACCACTCATCATCAGGTGGGCCGTGTGCTCGTCTGCCTACAAGGGCAATAAAAAAAAATAACTCATTGGTCATTTGCGGTTTGCCTTCTCAGCACACTAAGTTTCTCACTGGATCGCCTCAGTGGGTCGCGATTTCGAACCGGTGGTAGATTCTGCGTACAGCTGATGCATTGAAAAATAAATACATGAAACCATTCTCTAAACATTTCAATTAATAATTTACAGCTTAAAGTTCGACACCCATACCAAAAAAACCTTTTTTTAAAGTGTTTTTGCAAAAAGTATCTTTAGCTTTTGGCGTTTGTGTGGATGATAAAAATTATTCCTGGCAATAGTATAGATAGCGAAAGATTACTCCGAGCGTAAATGAGCATTGAACTGTTTCATTATATCTCAAATGAGTGAAACTAAAAAAAAACCGCGGCGAATAGACATAATCCAGCCTACATTAACGAAATGAAGTTCGAACCAAAATCACCCGTATCCCGATACAATAAGACCGTTGTTCCTATGCATTTTTAGACACACATATGTCACGTGACGTGTAGTGACATGTTGCAGACATTTCCAACAATCTGATCGTCTCGTTAAGTTTTATAGCCGCTGTCCTACTACGATATTTTGTGGATTGACGATGTGAGTGTGAGTTTCCACTTTTCAACGATAAATATGATATCTATATATTAAGACGTGAAACAAAACTTTGTATCCCTTTTTATGAAAATTGCGCGGACGGAGGAATATGAAATTTCACACACGTAATAGAGAAGGAGTGCAGAGTGTAAACTTTTTTTTAATTATGCATAAAAAATACTTCAAATCAATAAAATAAAAACATTACATGCACGCATATATACTCTTTTGTTTATTGTTAAAGTTTATGGTCAAATTGAGAATAGATTAATATTGTTCGTCTTTAATGTAATTGGTCTACAGTGCAGTCTGGGCAAATATGTGATTATAGAAGTATATTAGTCATATATAACGATATCATTCTTCCATTTTGAAAATCATTTGTGAAAATGTTACTTAGGTATTTTTTCACATACAAGTACTGCGGCCATCTTAAGCATTACGTCACAGACACTTCATAAAGTAGAAATATCCAGATAAACTCGCATCATATTTTTCGTACGCATTTTCCGATTTGGGGAGCCACATATTTTACTAATACAGGGTGTGAAACTTCTCATTCTTGAAGTCAAAATTAAATAAAAGGGAGTGGCAAATACTATTCAATTGCTAAGCTAATCATAAATATTGCTTATTATTTTAGCTTCTATTTCGTGAAGTTTAGTGCGAATACTATGAAGACACCAGCCGCGAACCTTCGAGATTATATACCCATATCGCTTAACATTATTGTTGTTAACATTATTAACATTTTGACGTTCAACAAGTATGTACTTTCATTTATGTTGAATAAAAATTTTTTGATTTGATTTGATTTGATTTGATTAGGAATCACCCTTTTAATATCTGTCATCGCTCCGGATAATAAATCCAACACACTATGCTAAAAAAAATGTCTTCTTACAAACTAACAGTAGAATAAAAACAAGATAGCAAGGTATCAATATCATTAATTAAAGTAATTTCTAGCAACAGCTACAAATCGCTACAAACCATCATGGAATATATCCGTTTCCGGGGCATTGGCTAGCAAGCCATTAAGCACTGACACAGCACGATGTGTCGGAGAGTTATCGGTATGCTCAGTTATGACGTAACCACAAAAAAAACGTAACGCACAAAACATTGGAAACGACAAATACCTCACAACCACGTAAAATGGTCACCTAACATTTTATGAGACGTTCGACTGTCACATAGAATTCTTTATACGATTCATTAATGGCGTTTTATTGGTCTTCTATGACAGGCTTAATAAATATAAATGTATTTACATTTAAACGGTTATAGGTCATGAGGTAACGTCATGAGATGGCGAGCGATCATGATTTGCGAGACAATGGCCACATTGTACTTCTATAGAAAGTGAGATTCGAAACATAAAAGTAATTTTATGTACTTTAATTTTAAGATTCGGCATGTCTATATGAATAACATACGAAGAATGAATGAAGAAGAAAAGAATGAAGAAAATAATGAAAAGAATAACTTATTAATATTTAAAATAGGTAGTACGGTGTGAATCTATCGATGCCTCCAATGAACACTACGCTAACTCCAAATTCGTAGATTTACAGGAGGAGCGTTTAAACGAAAAAAGTTGATAAAATCTTTATTATTGCAGATATATTTATTGGTTTTGTTGTGTAACTAGTTGATTTACTCTTGCTTCGAACCCCATCAATAATGATTAATTGATAATACTTTTAAAATAGTGAAGCGATTTGCGTGAAAAACGAAAATTTCAAAATTTTGAGTTAGAGTAGTGTTCATTGGAGGCATCGCTATGAGGATTAGAATAATTCCTTCCATCAAAAAATTGGTATCAATTTGATAACCTAGCTTAATCTAAGCCCAAATAATCCCAAATATATTGAATACCTAATTCCAAACTTGGGTTACAATATGCCAGCTCCCAATATTAGCACCAAGCTATACTCTAGACGTCTATTGTTCCCTTAAGCTACATAGGACGCCGAGACTTCGAGCGTTATTAATAATGTACATTTAACTGAAGCACTATTGAATACCTTCCTTGGTTAATAATTAAAGGAATCCAACGCTTCAGAGCAGGGATGGTTGATTCTATTTTTTTTTATGATATCTTAGAAATATAATGCGAGTATTTTGGGCATTTTGGCTCTATTTTATTACACAAAATGAAAATGGTAAATTTGATTTAATTACAATGATAAGTATTTTTGGTTCATTCAATAATCATCTATGGTACAAAATAATTAAACATAATTTTGCTTGATGAAAATATTGGTAAAATTTTATTTCTCTCTTTACTTTCAACCCTGCCTTAGTCTATTCATCAGCGGATAGTAAATATTATTAAAAGCAGAATCTATATAGAGTTATTAGTTGACTTTGTGAACAGGTAATATTGAAGTCTGTCTTTGTTTAGTTGATAGTTGAAACGATCTTGAAGTTGTCATTCAATAGAGTATAAGCCCTTGACTGATTCAAAGATCGAGTCGTATTTACGTCAGTAGTCGAACGAGCTGACGCGTCATCTGCTGGTGAATGGCCACTGGTCTTGGAGTCACAGGTATGTATATTATGCCGACGACAGTTATTTTCGAGTATCGCTTCTGTCATAGTCATGGCTATTCCCTAATCCCGTAAAAGTTTAAGGTATGCCTTATCCCATAACCTTTTATTCCATAAACTTTTAAGTTAAAAAAGGCAAGGCGGTTTTACACAATCCTATATCGCGTCAGAAATGTACTATTGTGTGGTTCGTTTGTAGTTACTTGACTATTATTAACGTAATCATTGGAAATTATTCATTATTAGCGACCCCTTCGCAACCAACTGAGGAGGCCGAGTCAACAGGAAGTTTTTATCAAACGTTAATAGAACAAATCGATTGATTGTATCCGACGTTTATGATTGTATTGTATCCGATTATGGTTTGATTGTGATTGTTGATAATAAAGCTTCGTTCATAGCTCGAAGGGACGAAATTGTTGTCCATTATAATTTGTAACAAGATTAGTTTTAGTTATTTGCAACTGTTAGTGAATAATCGTACTTTTGCTAAATAATATTTTAAAAGTTGAGAAAATTTTGTAATAAATTTTATTTTTATTGCCTTCGATGACTGAGTAGCGACTCACGTGATGGCTACAGCTGATTATGGACATCAGCAACGTCAAATTTTCACAGCAAGCAGGAGACGAATTGGTGAAGTAGTAAAAAAACAATTGTTGATACTATGATACGTGGAAGAATAGAAGATGATAGCAAAAAAGTATTTAAAACCCTTTAGTTTGCAGCAAAGTAATATTATGCAATTTAGTAAGCCCTTGTACAAGTTACTTTGACATTTATTGTTAATTACTTTTACGGATTAATCTTACTTGTTTTTAATCATTATTGCCAAAGTTTCAAATATTTTATAGTTTTTGTGGTCACGGGCGTCTAAGGAAGGTATTATTCGTCAAAATTGGAATGTTGTACTAACTACCATCACTTTTTCGATATAAAAAATAGGTATTCACATTTCACGGACGTTAAAAAACACGAAATTAATCCATAAAATTAGTTTTAATTTTGTCTACCACTTCCTGAATCCAAGGAAAGTACTACTTTAAGATCTTCTGATTAAACACCACATTTAATTAGAAACACTCGAAGCCGTGAAACGAAATTAAACGCTTCACTCATACTTTAAGATTTGATGCGTAATAACAATCAAAATTACTAATAATTCACTGATTCGGAAAGACTCAATCACGAACGCAAGTATTTTATTACTCCGTAAAAACGACATTGAATTGATTATGATAAACGAAAAAAAACAAATGAAAGAAAACATTATTGGATTCGTTCCGTTTGAACAATGATTGAAAAACTGTTTACCATACTGCTTCTTGATATTGTTTCTGCAAAAACGAACGATCAAATAGCAATAACGATTCATCCTGAGAAACTAGCGGATAAGTTCAAATCGCTGTTTGCATCGGAATATTTGAGGAATTTGGCGGTAGATTTTGCTATGAAAGCTGTCAAATATGCTGTGGATACTACTAACAGCGATGATGTGGATTTCAGGTACTTATTATATTATTTAATATTAATACGTGAAGCAAAAACTTTGTATCCCTCTTTACGAAAATTGCGCATACAGAGGAGTATGAAATCTTCCACACTTATAGAGAATATAGAGAAGAAGCGCACAATGCTAATATTTTTTAAAATAATGCATAAAAGATACATTAAATCAATAAAGAAAACATTACACACACTACATACCATGTATATGACGCACACACGCATGCATACTATTTATTGTCAAACTTTTGTTCTTGACGTCTGTTGTCAAATTGAGATTAAATATTGTTTGTCTTTGTTCATATTTTTTATAGTGTGGTCTTGGCGAAATTTGTGATTATAGAAGCATAAAATACAATCATAATAGTGTACAAACTTACAATTCCAATTAATTATAGTCGAATTTCGACTACTGCGGGACCTCTAGTATTATTTAATTGTTCAGCTAATTCAAAAATAATTATATTCTTTTCACTAAAAACTATGGCTTATAAACAGTATGTAAAATCAGTTCTGAAATTATAAATGCACATTGTCAAAAAAAAGCAGATACTTAGTGGAAAAGTCACTTATAAAATATTTCCACAGGCCGCCATTCCGTAAGAAACCAGAAGAATTTATCCTTAACGATAATGAAGCTATGGCGTTGCTTAAAGACCCATCGCCGGATGGTGACAACTTAGACTTGGTCTCACCAGGGCTGAGTCAAGAAGAACATTTGGAAGTGAAAAAAGATAAGAAAACACCTTTACAAAAGATAAACGGAGTATATTTTAGAAAACGATTTGAAACGTAATGAGCAGACCGATATCCGCAAGATCTCATATTTTGTATTAATAATTTCACTTTTCATAAAAAAAAATTGTTACTTTTCCAACTTTAAATCAATAGAAATTGCACTATGACACCTGTCCTGGTGAAACTGGAAAGGCCTCCGGGCTACCAGTAATCCTTCAATCATAAAAAAAGCACTATGATTAAGACATATATTGTTAAGAGTTGGTCCTGATTTCATTGATTCTAAAATCCTTTAATAATATTCATAGTATTTCTTTAATATGCCATATATTATTGATGATATTTTTTTCACACGGCACTGCAATCAGACTGGTTCTGTATGCTCCTCATGAGACACATTGTATTTCCTGTTTTATATTATGTAATTTAAATTTACTTTTCAAACTTTTGTAAAAGATACTTCTATCCTCATTTACTTTTAGATAATTATTGTAATTCGTTTTCGAATACGAACATTTAACATATTTTTTAAATTTAATTACACGTGCATTTGAGGTACTAGCATTTAAAATACAATAATTGAAATCTGAACTCTGTGACGAAAAATACCGTAAACATTAAAATTATGTATACTTTGAAGAAATTCGCATTATAAGTACAAAGGCGTTGTTATAAAGACGCCTGCGGTGGCTGGTGGAAATCCTTAGGGAGACTGTCGCGGTCATAACTCACGGCTGTATGAATTATTGATGCGAACCCACAATGCCTGACTGACGGTATTGGATGCTAAATAAATAAATTCCTGTGATGAATACGAGCGCTGGAAACTAGCTCTGGTGTGTCGCGGTGTCGTGTTTGCGGTTCAAATTTAATGGTTTTCATTGGAACTTTTTAGAATTTAAATAGATTTATTTTTATTTGAAAACTTAAGAGTCATAATTACAGAGGTTTGCCAGATTGAAAAATAAAATTAATTTAACAAAAATTTCAAGACATGGTCTAAACGGTTGCTGTTTCCAAATTATTATTAAAGACATCTACAACGCAAATTCCGCCACCAATCTTGAAATATGGGTTCTAAGGTCTCAGTATAGTTACAACGGCTACCCCACCCTTCAAACCGAAATGCATTACTGCTTCACGGCAGAAATAGGCAGTGTGGTGGTACCTACAGTGTGGAATTACAAGACGTCCTACCACCAGTAATTACGCAAATTATAATTTTGCGGGTTTGATTTTTATTACACGATGCTCATCCTTCACCGTGGAAGTCAATCGTGAACATTTGTTAAGTACGTATTTCATTAGAAAATTGGGTACTTGCTTGGATTCGAACACCGGTGCACCGCAAGATACGAATGCACTAGACGCCTTATCCTTTAGGCCACGACGACCTCAATTAAGGTAGGTATTAACAATTTAGTGTTTTTAATGTTATATGGTGGAAGGTACAGCTTGGTAACAAAGTCTTCTGAGATAGTTGTGTCAGTTTGAATTGTGATCAAAATATATATTTGTCCTTTAAATGTTTCACGTTCCTAAGCACTTGGTAAAGCTAAGCTTTGGTTATACTTCACAAGGAAGTAGATTATATCAATGCTTAAAATTAATTAGTCAAATTTCCTAAACCCAAAACAGCCTATGATTGCAGCACACGATCTTTTCACAGACAAGTTAAATTGAATCAAATAATTGTACAATTCAAAATCAATAATAACAAACAAATATCCCGAAACCAATCGGCTCATTAACATCCCAACAGCCCCTACACACTCCATATTAGCTGATATGACGCTGTCAGGACAATCAGTGAACCCGACCGCTAATTATCAGATCATTTATCGACATGATAATTTTGCTGTCAAACATTTGAATGACGCATTTCATAATTCATCCCATTTCGAATCATTGCTATTCAATCCTGATATCTGACTCGACTTTGTGTTGGGTATTTGAGCTAGATCCTCTTGTTGAGTGCGTTATGATTAATAGGCGTGTCTATTGAAATAGCCAGTGACTTTCATTTGTGAATTAGACCTGCATTCGCTGTATGTTGTGGCGCGCATATTGGGCAGAGAAGGCGAAGATCTTGTGTTAAGTGTTTGCCGGAACTCACATAAACCAGAACGTGAATGCGAGTGCCCACCTTAATACGTGAGGTTACGTTTCACGTCATTACGGATCCTCCCGATCCATTAATGGTGCTTTTAGGTACCACAAGCACCGGTTACCGTCCTCGTCAAACCCGTCTTGCGACGAAGGATTCGACGAGCGAATTGACCCATAGACACAGCCCACTGAGTTTCTCGCCGGATCTTCTCGGTGGGTCGCATTTCCGATTCGGTGGTAGATTCTGCGGAACACTGCTCTAGAGCCAGTGTTACCAACACTCCCGGTTTGAGCCCTGTGAGCTCAACCAAACGTTAAAGAGAAGCTGATGTAGCCTCTCAAGGCTATCAGCATAGGTAGGAAAAAAAAGAGTTCACATTCAGATTTATCTCGCAATAAAACAGAACGTGAGACTACTTCGCGTCTCAAATAGGCGAAGCCTTATCCGAGCGGCCTTAGAATGGCTCAAGTGAGAACGCCTTATCTGTTTGTGTTTACAATAAAAATATTCGCACTATTAATTGATTATAACTGGGACTGGGATAGCTGAAAATAAATCACTCACGGTCATCTAGCCCCAAATTAAGATTCCCTGTGGTATGGTTACCAGATACTGACATACATACATAAATACGCTCAAATATATACACCTATAGATAATGGACATCCGGACAAAGCGCAAACAAACCTGTTCATCCACGAATGTTCTTATATACAGTGCATAAGCGTCGCTAACTATTTGACTCGATTTGGAATTTGACATATATTTTCACCATCATAATACTTGTCGACTATGGATGTCCTAATATGTAATGATGTCCCCTCTTCAAATGTTTTATTACTGGTGGGAGGACCTTTTTTGAGTCCGAACGGGTAGGTACCACCACCCTGCCTATTTTTGCCGTGAAGCAGTAATGCGTTTCGGTTTGAGGGGTGGGGTAGCATTTGTAACTATACTGACAACTTAGAACTCATATCTCAAGGGGGATAGCGACATTTACGTTGTAGATGTCTATGGGCTCCGGTAGCCACTTAACACCAGGTGGGTGGCGGTAAGGCAATTATAATTAGACAATAATAATTTAATATTAAAACAATAATAAAATTAGACCACGCTATATTTCTAAACATTAACAAAAGCAAAACATTAACTGTCCCCTTCACACTCATAAGCTAGACCGCGCGAGAGAGAGATGGGCAGACTTTTCATGATGCGCATGCAGTGCGACGTCACGCCGCGGGCTTATTCACAAACTCTACACAACCGCAACGTGTAAATGTGTTGAACGCGAGCTACATGGTAAGCGGAGTGAGGGGTGTTAGGTATTATTTTCGTTAGGGAATTTCTTGATTCGGTCGCCGCGCTCAAAGCCCGCGACAAAAGCTACTAAGGTACTACATATTTTATCTAAATATGTAATAGACAATAATTTTTGTAGCGGCTAAAATTTCTAATTTAAATTCGTATCAATTCTTTATTACTATTTCGTCTCTTTTAAGGCGGATTCATTTAAATTCGAATCTAAACCAGTTCACGACGAGATGTTCAAACGCCAATCCGATATACGAAATCCCTCAAACGACTGTCGTAGAGCGGTAGCTACGGAACGCGGTACCTTATTGATCCGACGCTAATGCCCTATAATCCACTTAGTACGTTTTCTGTAAGTATAACTGACAGGAGATTAAACTATATAAATGTTAAATGAGCTTCAATACGAAAATACCGAAGAACGTTTTGTAAATTTAATTATAAAAATTTCATACCTCTTGACAGATCTGGGTTAGGCAAGGCCGCTTCTTTTGGTTGCGCTGTTAATTTTATGGCTATTATTAATTTAATTTAAGCCTGTCTAGCCTGTGCCCTTGTTAATAAGTATTACTTTAGCTTGACTTATGGTCATAGTTATGCGTGGATTTTGAAAATGGCTCATTTAAATTCTATTCAAGAAGGATTATTGTTGATATTCGATCGAATCTATATTTCGCAAAAGTCTCTATTGTATAAATTCATGTGTGGTTGTTGCTTGCTTGATATTTCTATCATTTAAAGAATAAAGTTTTATAAAAATGGTTGATTCAATTTCAATTTCGTGTAAGATTAAATTCAGATGGGCCTTGCGCTCTCTCATACATTTGCGTTATAAAAATATTAAAAATAATTGTAGGTGGTCGACAAGCTTACATCTTATCTGCTGGTAAAAAAAAAAGAAAAAGAAAGCATAAGCACAGCAGACTGAAAATACTGTTCTGAGTAAAAATAATCTGGTGACGTAAAACGAGTTCCGATATACGAGGCAGATAAGCGGAATGGTAACCGGAGATTTTATAGCGAATGAATAATTCTATGGATGTGGTATGGTTGCTTTTTTAAATTGGCATTGAATGCCTTCAAAACTACAGCTCACTGCACAGTAAATTTTTATGGTCAAATTTTTATCAGTATTGTCAGGGACGAAATCCCTTTAAATTCTACAATGCATATCGACGCTTGAAAGGCAAACATAACTAAGCGACAATAACTGCTTTATACATAAAGAGTAGGCAATAATCATATAAGATGCGCAAAAAAAAATATATTTCTAGGTCTATTAAAATCATTTCAATCCTACAGCTAGATTCATTAAAATAGAATTTTTTTCAGGTATTTCAACTTTAAATTAGTCTACTGTAAAGTTCACGTATTGTCGCTTAGTCACGTTTGCCTTTCAAGCGTCGATATAGTGTTTTCAAGTAGAGAAATCTTAACTATATAGTAGCAACGATATTAGGTAATTGAATGATTGCAATAGTCGGCCCAAATGTTGATCAAAACGTAATCGAAAAATTCAAATCAATAAACTTTTTTGTTGCTGACGAAATTTTATCCTCAAGATTTTGGAACTCAAGTCTCGAACCGAACAAGCGTAAGACTTGTTTATTAAAAAATAACCTAGTGGTTAAAAATGAACAGCGTTAATCTGCATTATGGTTGTTAATAATATATTAAGACCGGTACACATTACTATAGTCGCATATGAATATAAAAAAAATTAACAAGGGTCAGAAAGAAACGACTGATTATGACTAGAAATTGCCATGCTTATGTAAGGCAGTGATTTTCTTTACTTTTGAAATATTAAATATTTCCATATTCTTGTTGGTAAGCACAGTTTCGTCTCCAACATTACATTGGTAAGCCCAGCATTTGTAGACTGCATTCATATTATTTTATTATATTATAATATATTCATAAGGTTCATCTCTGCACTCCCCTAAGGTAGACTGTCAGAGAATGCCTAGAGCATTAAGTCCGCCTTTATACTTTCTAGTATATAAAGTTACAAATAAAGGAATATTGTGCTTAAAGCAAATATATACTTTCTAGTATATAAAGTTACAAATCAATAAATAAATAAATATTGTGCTGAAAGCAAATATCATCTGCAAATATAAAACAGGTCTTTTAAAACAAACCTGTCCTTGGGAATATTTTTATGCGTCCACGTGTTGCGTTAGAAGGCCGCCGCGGGGGACTGACACTGTAGAGGCACGACCTATTTTAAAATTTTCCAACTTCGGAACCGCGTCTCCGCGACGTAATAACAACGACACTGATTTCCACTAAATAAACATTAAAGTAGTTTCTGAGTTTGCGTAAAGGAAACTTTTGATTGCAATCGATATTGGTGGAGCGATTAATGAAAGTTCTCGAAACGCGGAGAATTTGTTTATCTTGATTGAATAACCACAAAATAATAAATTATACTTTTTTTTACTTCTATATCGTTCCTTCACTGCTGAGGATCGCGACCACATGTGACGTTCCTCCACTGTGCTCGATCATGGGTGGCATGGACCGCATGGTACAGACTACCACCAAGTACTTCTCTTACTAGATCTGACCATCCGGCTGATGTTCTGCCCACGGCACGCTTGCTCTCTATGCGACCCGCAATTATGAACTTCTCTAATTCATGTCTGGGAGACCGCATGATATGTCCGAAGAAGCTCATAACACGCTCCTGGCAGATGGAAGAGAGCCTTTTTCGGATGTTTAGCTGCCTTAGAATGGCCTCGTTAGTTCTCATGGCAGTCCACGGTATTCATAGCATCCTCCGCCACACCTCATCTCCGCCACAGTCTCATTAACCCGAATACCGTTGCATCGCTAGATACGAATGCACCGGATGTCTTATCTCTTAGGCCACGACGACTATTAATAGTTAATTAATAACTAATAAATAGATATTATTTTGCTTTAATATTTTTATCACTTTAATTTACCAGCAAATTGGATCTCCTGAAATGAAGTTGAATTATTACGGCAGCGTTGCTTCGTCGCTCTAAAGATTCAGTCGAGTGCAACAAAAATCAATTCTACCGTATGAACGTTTGGCCTGAATTCGAGAATGCAGTATGGAGGTGGAATGGCCTAATTTCTATTCCAAGTCTGGGCTGCTATGCTGTCCGGGGACGGGACGTGACCGGAATCTCGGGGTAAATTGGCCGTTATTGTGTTACAACCGGTCAGAACCGGACCGGACCGGATTTAGTTGGCCGTAAGGACAGAACGTTCGTGTTTTCGGGCTTTGCTCTTTCGATTGTTAAACTGATATTCTTTGTTTTAGTTCGTTCAAGAAATGCTTTAACTTCAGTTCTTGTTGGTTTTTATTAACATTTTTACTGGGTTACGTTTATTATTTTATCTATACTAATATATAAATCTAAAATGGTTTTTACGGATGTTCCGTTATAACTACTGAACCATGCATCCGATCGACTTGAAATATGGTATCCATGTAGAAAATACATGTACTTAATGGATAGGCTAATATTTATATGAGTGTTGGACTCCCTACACCAGTTGCGGGGGAGTTAATGATGATAATTTTTGTGGAGGTGACAAATAATAATGTTAATTTTAAATGCCCAGCGAAGCGGACTAAAACTAGCTGTACCCAGCTAGTTTTTTTATATTTATAAACGGGCGAATAGACTCACAACCCATCTGCTTTAAAGTAATTACCGAAGCCAATTGATGTCAAAATGTGAATCTTACTATCCCCATGATACGATAATAATAATAATAATAAGCCATTTATTTCTTGCTTTTACAAAGTTTAAAAAATATATATAAATGTATGTATTAGTATTTAGGATGTAAAAGAGTTTTGTAATGAAACAGTAAAATTTAGTTAGCAAGAACCTCGGCTTGAGTAAAGACCTCCTCCAAAGATGCCCAAGCGTCTCTATCCTGTGCTACGTCTATCCAGTTTGGGCCAGCTGTTCGTCTAAGATCGTCTTCTCATCTGGTTAGTGGTCTCCCTCGACTTCTCTTGCCCTCTATGGGTACGATACTTGTAAGCAATTTTTTTTCTATTCCCGTATAGGCAGACGAGCCTACCGCCAATCTGATGGTGAGTGGTTACCGTTGCTCATGGACGTCAGCAATGCCAGGGACAGAACCAAGCCGCTGCCTACCGTTTAATACTCTCCAAAAGCCTCGGGCGAAATTAAGCGTCACTTTAACTAATTTAATCTGCATCATATCTAGTTTTAAGAGACAATTACAAAAAAGAATAATTTGATTAAACACGAAAGATTAAATCTAAATAAAATTCCAAAGTCAGCGAAATATGTGTATGGATGTTGAAATGAAAACTTTTGAAACTGCCAACATCTCGGCAACCCGTCGGATCTTAGTCTCAAAGGCTGTAATTAATGTTTCAACTCTTCCCAACTATGTAAAGCGATAGTTGCACGAACTTACCCGTCTTACAATAATGAGCTTCGTCTAACTACTCATTATAATTCCGCTTATAGCTACATACATATTTTTACCAAACATTTTGATAGTTTAAATTGGTCTGGTAATTATTTACAGTGTTGTTGAATGAGTTGATTAACCAAAATTGGAAGGACTTTTTTATCATAGCCGGATTCTTTCTCGCGAACAGAATACTGGTACTCATAGATGTAATACGTCTGTCTTTGCTATTAAATTAATGTATACTTAGTAGTGATTGTGGCAGCGTTAATACCATAATACTGTCGCAGTCTATTATGGACCTTTTAGTGGTTAATGGGTTTACCCTGCAAAGGGAGACTACCTACTTCTATTTGTACTACCGACTTCTACCGCGAAGCCATAAGTTCCAATTTGAGGATGGGATAGCCGTTGTACCTAATATCTCAAAGTTAGTGGCGGTATTTATGTGATAATCTCCATGGATTCTGATAACTACTTAACCTCAGGTGGGTTTTTGAACTCGTTTATCCAATACTCAATAAATAAGTTAGTATCTTAGAAATACTGCGGTAAGAAGTTTAACCTACAGTTTCAAGATTCGAGGGGGGGGAAGGAGTGGCTCGCTTGATACACTGGATACTGGACAGTGAGAGTAAGACAGAAGGACTCTAGACAGATGTGTTATGTCTTATGACAGAAAAATTACAATGGAGAATTTCTATAATCTGAATCAACTTCCATGAGCAAGCCGCGTGGAATATACGATACAGGGAATCTTGAAGGAAGTCTTCAGATGGCCTGAGTTCAGAGAGCAACATATTCGATCACCAGAATATTGCGTCTTTATACAATAACAAGCTCACCACAATATTTGTATTAACGTACATTAAAAAAAAAGACATGTGACAAACAAATATAATTGACATTTGTAGTAGTATATACGTATTTTAATAATATAATATTACGTCCATATAACTGTCTACAAGAGTAAGATACTCGTTATGAATCATAAATAAAAATTTCAAAAAAGGTTGATTATGATCATCCACTGCAATAATTATGAGCCTTAATTAACTCAGTGCTTTGTGTACACTCGAGCTTGTCTAAAATTAAACTGGTCCTCTTATCCGTTTAATTTAATCCCATTGTTAGTGCAGATGTTTCTTAACAAGGCTTCAGAGCGAGCGAAGGAAAATATCTCTTCAGTTTTTGTAGGCAACATTCAAGCTTAGAATACTTCGCCATTGTTTGGATTTTTGCTTAACCTTGCGAGCGAATACCCGCTGTTTTGTATGCTCAGTGATTACGTAATAAACGCGATAAACATTTAACGATTTTTCGTTTGGCTAGTACGGATAGAAAAGCTTACATCCCAATTCGACGTAAACCGAAGCTTATGGACGCCAAATTGTTATTACCAGTGCCACTTTAGGGGAAATGGAATCGAAGTCTCAATTACGTTAATACAACTTGCTGTTCTCCCTTTTGTTTTTATATGGAATGAATCGCACTTATGGCTCTACTGTACTAATTTTGTAATTTCTGTGCTTTGTTAGAGCCTGGGATAAGTCAAGTGGTAGCAACGGTCATCACTTCAACCAAACGTGCGGTCGTGATGGTGATCTTATCGCCTAGGCGGTGTCTCTGCTGGGCCGAGATAAATCGCCAGACTAGAGTTAAGAAAATCATATCCTGACTGAAAAATATAATGAAAAAATCAATTATATCGTTTTTTTAGAATTGTAACTTTTCATTGGAATTTTCATCAATTTTTCTTTATTTTGTTTTATTGCATAGATGGGTGGACGAGCTCACAGGCCACCTGGTGCTAAGTGGTTACCGGAGCCCATAGACATCTACGACGTAAATGCCGCCACCCACCTTGAGATACGAGTTCTAAGGTTTCAGTGTAGTTACAATGGCTGCCCCATCCTTCAAGTCGAAACGCATTACTGCTTCACGGCAGAAATAGGCAGGGTGGTGGTACCGGGCGGATTTACAAGAGGTCCTACCACCAGTAAAAAATTATCTTCGGTTATCGCGTGTCCACAGTCACGGTTTGATCTCGCGTGTTTTTGTTGTCATTAAACAAAATTTTGACCGTGAGGTAGTTCAGATTTAATTAATTCTAAAGTTTTTTTAAGTGATACGAACTTACCGCCAACTGCTAATGATTTTACGGGTGACTTTTTCCAAACGCTACAAAAGTTGCGGTAACGCGTAGTGATATTGTCGCGCTCAGTTGGCACCGGGCATGTTGACGGGAGATTTAAAAATTTCAAACCCAAAATCGAACACTGTATGTCGTTTCGAACACTACGGTTTTTGTGACCACGCCTAAGTTAATAACGACTAAGCTTTTTTTTTTGAACCGGGGGTCGAACCTCCTACGAGGTCCCCGCATCTAGGGGGTGCGCAGGGTATGCGGGACTGGTTTGCGACTGCGAACCGCCGGCCTAAGGATGTTTCAGGGCCCTATCGCAGTAAACGACTCCCTTCCACTCTTACACCCTAAATCCGACGCCCGCGGTCAAAACCTGTGCAGAGTAAGGGGCTCCCGCGGTAACCATTACAACAAGAGTCGGTAGGCAACGGCTTGGCTCTGCCTCTGGCATTGCTGAAGTCCATGGGCTACGGTAACCACTCACCATCAGGTGGGCCGTATGCACGTCTGCCTAAAAGGGCAATAAAAAAAATAAAAAATTAAAACTCGCTGCGCCATCCCTAGGACGCCCGACCGACGGATCGTCGAGGCGTTAATCGACGACCAATAACAACTAAGCTATGCTGTGTTAAGCTAACTACCAAGTTAACTAGATTTTACATTTAATTTAGCTATGCACTATCCAACGCAAAATTTAAAAAATACGATATGAACATTGAAAATGAAGACTTTCACCAAGAAGACGCTTCGCTTACATCACAGCATAAACATATTAACATAACTTGATCACCACGCCCCCTATTGTTCAGAGAATAATTTATTTAATCTTGTAACGTCGGCAAATGAAGCCGTTTGTTGCACAATAGGAAATGCATCTCAAAATTTATGTTGCCCGCGATCGTGTAGGAGTAATATGATGTATTAATGGAATTATCAATTCAAGATTCTTTTAATTATCGATGTATTTCTTGTTGATATTAATTTTAGGTGTTGTATACTAACTATTTTTTTTTTTATGCTGATAGTCTTGAGAGGCTATGTCAGCATCACCCTAGCGTGTAGGTGAGCTCTCGGGGCTCAAACCAGATGTTGCTAACACTGGCCCTAGCAAGAGCAGTGCTTCGCAGAATCTACCACCGGATCGGAAACATGAACCATTGAGAAGTTCGGCGAGAAACTTAGTGGGCTGTGTCTGTGGGTTAATTTACTCGTCGAGCCCTTTGTCACAAGCAACAGGTTCGGCGAGGACGGTGACCGGTGCTTGAGGTACCTAAAAGCACCGTTAACGGATCGGGAGGATCCGTAATGACAAAATCAAATGTGAGAGATGGTAGCTACTCAAGTGACTTACGTCCTACCATCAGTAATAAATTATTTCAGTCCAATTTAAATATATATATGTTACAACAAGACGGTCTTAAGGTAGACGGCGGTTTGCACGATATGACATCGAAAAAAAAAACTAAAAACTTTTAATCAACAAAACCCACCCTTAGCATTTGAACTTACCGAACTTAAAATTGTAAAAACCCTATTAAAAACATCTCGGTAATCAGATATCTCCCCGACGAATCGACCGCTACCGGTGCACCGTGAAACGAGATTACGTTCGGGAATAGAATCGGGACCTACCAGATGCCTTGTTGTATTAAATTTTCAATAACGCATTTCAAAGCTTCGATAGATTGTATCCTGCAATGCAAGTAGTATTTCCGTTTCTATCGTTGACTTTGATCAAATGTGTAGTTTTCTTAGTCTTAAAGAAATAATAGTTCGAGTTGTAAGTATATTTATTTATTACTAGTGACCCGCCTTCGCTTCGCTTCGGATACATTAAATTCTATTATTGATAGCTGAGTCCTGCGATGTCCCGTCGTACCGCAGGTGATGCCGAGGTGATGCCGCGGGCCGAAGCTAGTCTAAAAAAAGTAAAGTTACTCCTTATATCATCAGCTACCTATCAGTGAAAGTACTGTCAAAATCGATCCAGCCGTTCCAGAGATTAGCCGGAACAGACAGACAAAAATTGTAAAAAATGCTATTTTGGTGTATGTATGGTGTATGTATATATTCATATGTATGTAGTAAAAAGCGGTTATTTCAATATTACAAACAGACACTCAAATTTTATTTATATGTATAGATTGCGTAGTAAGTAGTTCTTACTATGAATAGATTGACAGACATTACTGTCAATCTAGAACCTAGATATTTAGTATAGTTCACGTCATAAAGAGTCACACGGGTAGATATCACCGCTATATCTATTTGTCGTGGAGTATATGTACTGATTTAAGGAGTGAGACATTGGCCTCATGTCTCAAGATGGTTTGCGGTAGATACGTTGTGATATACGAAGACTTGTAACTAATTCTTTTCAATTGCTAGTTCACCTTTCTATGCATCAAAATTGATCACTAATTATCTCATAAACTACAGTGCACTTGGCCTATTTTTACAATACGATACGATGTGTATACGATTTTAATAATTCTAAAATCGTCCAACCCTGGACCTCGTTTTCCATTACGTAATAAGAATTCTGACCGCCAACGGCTAGAAGCACTTACGCCCTAAGTGAATTACTTTAGTTCTGAGAGATGTCTACTAAATTTCTTCTTTTTTTGAAATATTTGAATTTATTCTGTTAAATAAAAAAATAAAAAATAGATTAATTGACAAATCAGCCAGTTCAAAGTCACTTTGCAATGTGACGCGGAACCAACAATATTAATAATAATAATAATTAGTTTTTTATCAGATAATAATAATCCATTAATGAACAGAACATAAAAGAAAATAAAATAAACAAAGAATAACAACAAAGAAGTAGACCTTCTCAATTAAGATTACAATATTATTTTTAAGCATTACTTACAAATTCTACCTTATATTTATTTACCTAAGAGGTTAATATAATTATTGTTAGGTTGCAAGTGAACCATGATACAATGGTTCAAGTGCTGACAGTCATAACGGTCTACTAATGCCTTCAGGATGCTGCTAGAGCTGCGGATGCTTAGATATTGCGGGTGCATAAAACACACCATCATTCATCATTTTGTGCTAATGTTACACGGAGCCTATCAGTATACGTAGGGATACGTTTTCAGTATCGAACCTGCGACCTCTCATTTGAGAGGCACCGACTATTCCACTAGCATTCCACTTCAATAACAATAAACCTGATACTTACATAATATAAGCTCCCTAAACTTATGATTAAGAATAAAACGTTACTTAAGTGACATAATAAATGTATCTTCACTTCTGTTTTGTCTCTAAGGAGCCATATGGGTTATACGTAATATGTTACAACTATATAGCGCTATAAATTCAGGCGTGGAAGCCACTGTCTAAGATATTGTCAAACTGTACTCTTAGGGTCGGGCGGCGTGTTCTTAGTAAAGAGTGAGATGACATAGGTAATTTGAGAAGACAGAGTTTTTTTTTTGGATCTTTCGTCCAAGAGGGGTGTGTATTGGAGGTCAGAGTAGACAGTGCTGGGAGGCTGCCTCCCTAGGTTGGTTTCATGGCCCGTGGATGTTAGTTCGATGAGAAACCTTAATGTATGTTTTGAATTGTGTTTTCGATAGCTCGATAGTTCGCAGCTCTTATTTAAGACTAACCCTTTATCCCTTTATATATTTACAAGCGGCCTGCTCCGGCTTCGCTCGGGTCTTTAACAAACATTTCAACGATATATGACGTTGTTTTATGTAAATAAAAATGTGTTCTACAAAGTCGCAGTACATTATTTTATACTATCATCAATAGTTTTCACAGGGCACGTATTGTAAAGAATATTTTAAGTATTTTTTTTACACCTTGGGTTACATTATTGGAGTTTTAGTAAGGATCCCTAATTTTAAAAAAAAATATATATAGCCTATGTCACTCGGAATAGTGTAGCTTCAAAACGGTGAAATAATTTTTCAAATCGGTTCAGTAGTTTCGGAGCCTATTCAATACAAACAAACAAACAAATCTTTCCTCTTAATAATATTAGTATAGATTGTCATCTCCCCATCCGCTACCGGACTTCATTCCAATTATCGAGAATCCCTCAAAAGTCCCCAGCAGCTAACATTGACTTCACTCATTGCTGATGAATCGATTTGGATCGCATGCTGATTGAAGACAACGAAAAAGCTTTTCAGAGCTTTCGGTAATTTAAGAATTTTAATGTGCGATAACATGTTACGTTCCTCTGTGAGTAAGATTGTTATTTTATGCACCCCCATTTTCAGTTCTCGAGAGAAAAAGTATGAAGGCGTTTCCGTTTTAATAATAAACAGGACCTTTTCGTAGTCCACGCTGTGTTTATTGCAAAATTATTTGTGAAAGAAAAACTACAGACGAACTTGATTAGCTTTTTTGTTTCCTATGAGCTAGGTTAGGTAGTCATACTATAGTGTGTTTATCAGCTTATAGTAATGAGTACATGTCATTTGCAGAAGTTCGAAACTGTCTTTAAAGTAGAAGAAAACTGAAGGTGTTTTTGTGTATTCAGCAGTTTTCAGTTAACTACTGAACATTTTACCACCTTCCATGATCAGGCTTAATTTAATCTTGGTTTGCTGGAAGGTGATTCAAGTTTGGATTAAACTCAAATTTTGTCTTTACCATTTAATTTCATAATAAAAAATAATAATATTAAATCTATACTAATATTATAAAGAGGAAAGATTTGTTTGTTTGTTTCGAATAGGCTCCGAAACTACTGGACCGATTTGAAAAATTCTTTTTCCATTAGAAGCCGACATTGCCCCTGATGAACATAGGCTACTTTTTTTTTTTTTTGTTTCATGTGTGTTTTAATGTTTCCGAAGCGAAGCGAGGGCGGGTCGCTAGTTTTCTATAAAATTACGAAATCAAATGCACATGAATATCATAATCTTATTAAACTACTTTCAAGGCTTATTATATTTTAATATTATGCTAAGTGTGCTAATATTGTGCTAACTTAGTCATCCCTGACCACGAAACCTGTGAAGTGTTCGAAACGTTATATATATATTAGATGGTTGGAACTATAATGATAATTAAAAACACCGAACTAAACTGAATAAAGTGGTATTAATTATGTCTAAGAGTCCCATAACCCGAAGGAAACACTGTATAAGAACACAATAAAATTTTTGAAGATCCTTCAAATTGTACTTCATTTAAATTAATACTGGATCTTCGTTTACTTGTCACAGCACCAAAAACTATTTTTTTTGTGTTAATACATTAATAAAAAGATCACACAGCTAATTCAATACAATGTTCATTAATCTTGATTGTAGTCGGCAATACTTATTTTCGTGGATTGATAAAAATTGGCCACAATTAGTTCCTCTTGTTATAAATATTGATAAATTGATATTTAAAACCCCCTATAGCATCACGCGTTTATTATTTTTTAGCAAGAATTTTGGGATCACTTTCAGTATTAAGCTATGACTACTAAAAGATACCGAATTATTTTCATTCATAATCTCAAATTTCTGATCCATACTATTGGATAGTTTTCAGTTAGAAGCACCAATATAAATGATTACAATATTTCGGCTATTGTTACGTAAACAGAAACAAACCGTAGCTCGATATCCCAGAAAATACCCTGTATTTCCCAAATTTACAGGTACACAACTATCAAAACAAAACCCTCAATGGCAAATCCCCATAAGCCTTAGGATTCACCCCCGTGCATTAAACCATTATTGTCCCCTCACATCCGTAGGGTGCCACAATGCCTTCGATATTGGCATTCCTCGTCTTCAATGCCATTGTTGGGCTAATGACGATTCAGTGAAATCTCAGCTTCAATGGAACTTATTGATTTTGCGTTCGATGGTTTCACGGCAGAGGTTAATGAACTGATAACTAGATGTTCGAAACTTCTAGAATTCACATGTAAAGTTTAAAAATCGAATGATTTCAAAATCACATTGCACAAAATTATCAACTTTAACGTTTCATCTGACCATAAGTGATTACCGTCGCCCACGGAGATCAGCAAGGAGCATAACCAAACCCACCCTTCATATGAAAGGACCCGTTTTAAGTCGCACTTAACAGTGTACTTAGTGCGAGTTTTTTAACGGTCTCGGTAGCGTAAAAGTTAACTCAAATTTCTATGGGGTCAGGACGTTTGCCTATGTTTGCCGCTAGGGGCGCTGTTCCAACTACATACAAAGTTGAGTTAACTTTTACGCTATCGAGAGCGTTAAAAAACTCGCACTAAGTACATTGATATGTGTCTTTGTAAATACTGACCCTTTTTATCGCGTCACTATGGGATACAACTGGGATTTATTTTCAAAGTCGGTGATGGCATCCGCGTTATGTTGTAGTTAATTAGATCCTGTAATATCAGCTCTCAGGGTTTAACCGCTTATACAGAAGAATAGAAGGTTGACAGTGCGTTGTAAATTTTCTATGCCAGAATATCTAGTCTGGTCTTGTTTTGCAATTCCAAATTTTATATTTCGATATATACATAATACCGAAGTATCTAGAAGAACAAAGACGATCAGGATGTAGAAAGGAGATAAAATATGAACACAAACATTTTTACGAGTCGATCCTCAAGTTTTACGGAGTTTTTTTTATGGCAACTTATCATTTCTCTCATAAACTTTGTTTAATGGGTTCACAGGATGAAGTATGGTTGTAGGTATTACGTAGTATTTTTCAGCGTTCGTTACTTTATAATATTAATGGTAGCCTTGACGTGGTAATATTTTTGAGAAGCTATTATATGTGGCTTGAATCAAAATTACAAAGACGTGTTTATTTCGATTGAAAAAGTTGGATATGATTTCAATATATAGAAATTACGTGTACCATACATACTTTGTTATACTAGCTTGCATTTGTATGCGACACTCATCATCAGTATGAAATTAGTAATTTTTACAACATCAATTTCTTATATTTCAAGATTTCACACAACTAAATCACAATTGTTTATTGTAAGTCTTTTCTTTCTAAATCACCAGTTGGGAGGAGTTCGCAATTTGACTTGTCTCGCATTTTTAAGATCTTCTTGTCTTTATTAATATATATAAATAATAGTTTAAAAAAACTAAAAAAATACGCTTTAATAGAAAATCTCACTAAAAAATAGAAAATAGATCTTAATAAATTTGAATTTAAAAGTAGTGTAAGAAAAGATGATTTTATTGTAAAAAAATCGTACAAAAAGTTAGTTTTTTAAAACTATTACTTATTTTTCTTTTTATAGTTGAATTTTAATTTTTACATGATTTTTTTAATTTTTTTTTTAAATATTGTATTGTCATCCGTCTTAAAAATACTATAAATTTCGAGTTAATCCGACGTTTTGAAGGGGGTCAAAATCATGTTCAAAGATTCCGTTACATGCTAACATACTAACACACATACGTCTGGAGCTAATAAAAGGGTTAAAAAAAGGCCCACACAAAAAATAAACAGACATGCAGAAATTTCGAACAAATATGTGAATTAATAACGTTTCCATGTCCGTACGTAATGCGTTTAGTCGCGTAATCTTGAAAATATTCGAACTATTCATTCGTGAAGGCATCTCTTGACGCGAAGACGGTACGTGAACAATATTCTGTACTTATTTTGGCGTCGTTGGATGTCTGAAGTGACTTTGACTAGTAAATAATTGGAGTGCGATACTAATTGATGCTACGTTTACCTTTGAAGGTAGACAAGATAATTCGCCCGATGGTTAGATTTCATCGACTTTTCTAGAATAGAACTTAACTGAGAAGATGTTCGTCTAGATAGTCTAGAACTATTTTCAACTCTCGTAACATAAAATACATTAAGTTTAAATGTAAAGTGCATGCCCAGACGTTTGGTTACTTTTTATTCAAGTAAATGAGAAAATTGGAGCCCATAAACAAAATCAGGTGATTCAAGTTCATCATTGCCGGATATTAAGTAATAACTATAACCCATAGATATCACTAACTGAATGCAGCGATTAACCTTATATGCTTATAGGTTGTCTCATCCTAATTACTGCTAGTAACTCAAATAATACTCAAATAATACTCATCCATGCGGGTTTATCAATGCGGGTAATTAATAAACCAGTGTTTTTTTTTATAAATGTATTAAGTACGGATTTTATAAGAAAAAATTATATCCGTCTGCTGGATTTGAAAATAGGCATCACTTGATGTGATTACACCAGACGGCTTATTATTTAGGCTATAGTGACTTCGATCTTAAGACACTTAACCAGTTTCTTTTATTGGCAAACGACTATATATCGCTTCACAACAGAATTTGATATAATGGCGATATTAGCCCGTGTGGGTTCACATTATGACCTAACGCTACTAAATTCCGGTTGATAGTGTTATTACGTTTAAAGGGGCAGTGGTTTGTAAATTCCAGGGTCAAAATTTCGCTATCTTTTGCTTAATAACTGGACGCACTCGATCCAATTTCCTATAAAAATAGCATTTAACACAAAAAGTTTTTGAGTTGAACCAAAACGAAATACCTTTACGAGAAACCTTATCTTGAATACTGTAGATATCGGATCTCTCAATAAACACGACCCAAGAAAGGAGAATTCCCCAAAATAAGTACAAACTCGATTCTTCTGTAGCGTAATCGAAGAGTCGAATGGCATTCAACGCAATAGCACCGCGCGCCTAAACATAAGACCTCCAACAGGCTCGAACGATGTAAATTGAAAATCTCTCTATTTGAAGATCAAACGGTCCCTTGCTCCTTTGTGGATTTACCGTGATCGTATATTTCCACTCTTAACAATGTTCAGCGTATTTGAAATGCTACGTCTTTTGTATTAAACGATATGTTGTTAGCAGGTCTGATGGGATTGTCACAGTAATATATCGCATTCGTCTCTGGTTCATTATATTGTTTGAAGTATTCAAAAGAATTTGCCGCTTAAAACATCAGTTTGTTTGGTTAGACATACTTGTGTCACCAAAAAAAAACTATCTATATAGGTATTAATACGTGAAGCAAAAAGTTTGTCTCCCTTTTTACGAAAATTGCGCGGACGGAGAAGTACGAAATTTTCCACACTTATAGAGAATATAGAGAAGAAGTGCACAATGCTAATATTTTTTTAAAATAATGCATAAAAGATACATTAAATCAATAAAGAAAACATTACACACACTACCATGTATTTGACACACACACGCATGCATACTATTTGTTTATTGTCAAACTTTTCTTTGCAGTCTGTCAGTTATAGACTGTCAAATTGAGAATAGATTAAATATTGTTTTCTCTTTATTAATATTTGTCTAAAGTATATTCTTGACGTAATCTGTGATTAAAGAAGTATAATAGTCCGTGACAATAGAATCATAATAGTGTACAAACTTATAATTTCCGTTAGTTATAGTCGAATTTCGACTACCAGGGGACCACTAGTAATAGAAAAAGAACCTTCAAACGCGCGCATGGCACTATGGACCCCCTAAGACATAGGTGAATCGAATATGACCTCTCGAGGTCACGAAAGATATTAAGTAAGAAAAAAAATGTGTGGTGGCTTGGGACACCGAATAGGAACGAAGTTTCTTATTATAAAAATATTAATTTTAAGTTCTATTCGAGGTATGAAGAAAATAATTATTCGGGTATACATTTTTTATTATGATTTTTTATTGATAAAAATAAATAAAAAACTACTTTACAAAGTTACAACTTTATTTTATTCACAATGATTTATAAAAAATATATAATAATAATATACAAAGAAAGAGCTATTTATATGAATAATAATAATAACCGTCATGACCTAGACTATACATTAGACACTGTATAGCCATCGTACTAAGACTATATATAAATAATAAAAATCTTACGTTATGGACGCTTATTCCCGGTTCCAAAAAAAAGGATTAACCTTGTGGTAGATACAGGCATCTTAGTGGTAGTATCAGCTATCCGAGCGGACTCACAATTTACTCTGTAAGCTGTTCCTTAGGAACTAACAATAGCAATATGCTTGTATATTACTTGGGGAGCTTCCATTCCCATTCGCATGCCCAATGTATCATTCCACGACACCCACTGTAAGTTAGTGTAGTTCTGTTCTAGGTCTTCACCACGCCGCCTAAAATTCATTCGGAATTTGGTTATGAATCTTTCTTATAACAAAAAAAAATTTGGAAAATCTTCAACTGATTTAATATCAATCGAAATACAAGTACTGCATACTTGTAGACTTTATGTGCATTCCTACAAGTTGGTTATTATTTAATGGAATTGAGAAATCAACCTCACGTTTCAAGAGGGTGGTTGGTGGCTTTAAGGCAACGGTGACTTCTTAGCATCAGTGTGCAGTGAACTCGAGTATCAGTCTAGAGCAGTAAGCAACTGTATATATATTGTCTGAAAAACCCGTAAAAGCGGTGAAATAATTCCAATAGCAATTTAAAATTTAAATCAAAACCCGTCGACACACGGCAATCGAGTCGGAGTTTGTAATGTGTGCTAGTTTTTGTTTTCGAAGTTACTAACTAATATTTTATAAATAGAAATATGTTTTTTTTATTGTCCAAATGGTGTTAAGAGTGGTAATTTGAGCCCATAGACATCTACAAGGTAAATGCGCCACCCACCTTGAGATACAAGTTCTATGGTCTCAAGTATAGTTACAACGGCTGCCCCACCCTTCAAACCGAAACGCACTACTGCTTCACGGCAGAAATAGGCAGGGTGGTAGTACCTACCCGTGCGGTCTCACAAGAGGTTCTACCGTCAGTAATTACGCAAATTATAATTTTGCGGGTTTGATTTTTATTACACAATGTTATTCCTTCACCGTGAAACATTTGTTGAGAATGTATTTCATTAGAAAAATTGGTACCCGCCTGAGATTCGAACACCGGTGCATCGCTCAACACGAACGTCTTATCCTTTAGGCCACGACGACTTCAAAATCTGGCAATAATGTGGAATTAATGAACTATGCAATCTAAACAGTCAACATACGTCACATCCTTTTTTATCCTTATCTTAATTTATTTTGAACTGTGGCTTTGAACCATCCATGGTTATTAAATCCTTTCTTTTTGTCCTTTTTGTCCTTTTAGGCAGATGAGCATACGGTCCACCTGATCGAGAATGGTGGTGTTTATGGACGTCGGCAATGTCAGAGCCAAGCCGTTGCCTAACGCAAAACACATCAGATCTCATTTCCAACACACAGATAGATAATCCAATCAATTAGCCGACTTGCAAAGCAATATTAAAACATTGAACCCAATAATTATCTCTCTTAAATTAAATAAAATTCAAATGAACAACAAATGAGATACCAAACAATTACGCCAATCACTTCTGCTCGATCGATCGGATTCCTGTCTACATGTAGGTTTCATTAGAGAGCAGTGATAGCAAGTCCATTAGCTTAATGGATTGTACGGGACACGCCGCGGCATTTACATTGCAAATCTTTCACGTCAAAGCCTGCACGGTTGTCGCTATGGACTTTTTATTGGCCAGCAAATTGGTTCAGTCAAAGTGTATATTTTTTGTAAAACCATTCTTTTACAAGTGTATGAGTTGGCAGGTCAAACGCAACTGTCGTTCATGCGGTCAACCGTTTGAAAGCATTCATAAAAGACTTACCTATCAATCGTGAATGCGTAGAAAACTGATAAAATAGTGATGCATGGATTCAGTCTGAATTCTGTTAGATCTTAGACGAGAAGCTCTCATGTTGCCGTCGGGTTAGGCGAAAAAAAATGTAGATAGTTTTTGGAAATTAGCACCTAAGAATATAATAATCACACAGTATATAAAAACATATATTACTAGCTGACCCGGCAGACTTGCCGGAGTATTGCGGAGTAGTGCCTCAATCTATAAATAAAAGACCTAAACTTCTGTATAAATTCTGTAAAAAATCCGTCCGACACATTAAAGGCAAAACAAAATTGTTATTTTTATTTAATTCCGAGTATTATCATATTTATCTACTTTTAAGCCTTCTCTGGACTCCCACAAATAATTCAAGACCAAAATTAGCCAAATCGGTCCAGCCGTTCTCGAGTTTTAGCGAGACTAACGAACAGCAATTCATTTTATAGATATAAATTTCGAAATAGATTCTATTATTTAATTTGCATTAATCTAAATCTAATTTAACATTTACAGTTGTAGTAGGTATAGTATGAATCTTAAAAGTAACTTATAATACAGTATCAAATAAAGTAAGTATCGCATTTGTTTATAGCGACACAATAGATGCAATTGTCTGTTTTGATACTAAACAAAAATAAAAAAATAAAAAAATTCTGATTCCTATTTGTTATTATTTTATTATGATTATTTTTTATTTATATACTTTCACTATACGTTTCAAAATGGTTTTACCCGGTCCGCTTGCGTTAGATACGAAGGGACTTCAGTGTATAAATATTCACAAACCTCAAATAATTTCCATGATGAATAAGAGCTAAGCCACAAAATATATAACAAGCATTATAGTAATTTTAATAATTGCTGGTAGCGTGTGTTTCGTGAACTACACGGGTAATAGTATAGGTACTTGTTCCCGTCGTGAAACATTAATTAGACCTGGTTCGGGGGGCAAAGAATAACCCGAAAACCTCATAACTCAAGTACAGCATTCGCTGTGTCTATTGGCTCGTTTGCTCACTTACGGCAAAAGGAAAATTAGCTAATAGGAATAATAGTAGTAGCTAATAATAAGTTCAGTCAATTATAGTACAATACTAAGCGAATTACCAACTGTGCTTATGAATACAATTTTTATTACTCATTAAAACACTATTCGGTTTTATCAAACCATACACTAATAACTTTTAATACATATATAACTTTAAATTAAGATTAGTAAATGATAGATATAGTCCTACTGGTGGTAGGACATCCTACCACCAGTAGGACTATATCGTCTGAGTCCGCAAGGGTAGGTACCACCTTACCTATTTCTGCCGTGAAGCAGTAATGCGCTTCACGGCGCGTAAAAACGGAGACCTTAGAACTTATGTCTCGAGGTAGGTAGCGACATTTACGTCGTAGGTGTCTATGGGCTCCAGTAACCACTGAACACCAAGTGGGCCGTGAGCTCGTCCACCCACCTAAGCAATAAAAAATGAAAGATAAGTAGTACATAAATATTGCAGAACGTCTAGACCAAAATATAGAAAGATTACCTTCCAGACGCTGTTCGATACAAGACTTGGATTCTCGTTCTCAAAGTAAAACATTTTAATCTATGCTTAAAGTATTACTGCGCGGAAAATCAAAGATCAAATTCGTCTTCAGCGATTTATGTGGAGGCACGGGCCCGTCGGGAAATTTGATGCATTATCGATCTGTAGAGCTAAGACAGATTGTCGATGTTTTTCGCTATACATTTTCATATTTATTAAATACTTTTCGTATAGAAAGAATACGAACTTTTTGCATTTTGTTCTGTGCAATAAGGGTGTACATAAGTAGACATACTAACGGCTCACCCAGTGTTAAGTGATAATCGTGTAATAAAAATCAAACCCGAAAAAATTATAATTTGCGTAATTACTGGTGGTAGGACCTCTTGTGAGTCCGCGCGTGTGGGTACCACCACCCTGCCTATTTCTGCCTGAAGCAGTAATGCGTTTCGGTTTGAAGGGTGGGGCAGCCGTTGTAACTTACTTGAGAGCTTAGAACTTATATCTCAAGGTGGGGGCGCATTTACGTTGTAGATGTCTATGGGCTCCAGTAACCACTTAACACCAGGTGGGCTGTGAACTCGTCCACCCATCTAAGCAATAAAAAAATATATCTCCAGAGCCTGTAGGTCCCACATCATCACATGGGTATGAGGTCAAAATTTAACGATATTGTAATACTGTCCTATTCTTCAAAGCGGAACGCGTGACTGCTGAACTTCGCAGTATTTATAG
Organism: Bombyx mandarina; assembly: GCF_030267445.1. Taxonomy (NCBI): domain Eukaryota; kingdom Metazoa; phylum Arthropoda; class Insecta; order Lepidoptera; family Bombycidae; genus Bombyx; species Bombyx mandarina. Next base: position 1,912,126 of record NC_143228.1, on the reverse strand, counting down.
GCAGAATCGTGAATGCTACCCAAGCTTTCAATATTCTGTATCATTTGCATTCGTGAGCGAGTGTTAGGTACCTCAGTGTTTAGAAAAATATTCTTTGTTGGTTGCGAGAGTCTAAGAGGGTGCGTCAGATATGTGGTCGCGGTGGCTAAAGATGGTAAAAGCCAGGCCGAAGATGATAGAGGCCATTCACTTACGGACTCTGACTTACGGACGTACAGTTTTGGCGGACGCCCGATCCTCTCCCGAAACAGAGGGCTGTCGCAATAAACTCTGCAACTAGACTCGCAATTTCTCCACGTTAATAATAAATAGGTCATGTAGTGTAATTGTTTAATGTATATTGTGAATAAAATTATTTCCTTACATAATAAGTTAGATTAGTTTTCTTTATCGTGTTGTTTTGTCGTGTAGTTGTAAGGACAATTGTGTACAAATTCAGCACTTTGTCTTGCTTAGTCGTGCGCACACGGCTTATGTTGCAAGGCAGATTTTGTTTCTTTTTTATTTGTGTTTTTTATGTATCTTTTTAGCTTGTGATGTGTATCGTGTGCCTAATAAATAAATAAAAATAAAATAAAATAAATTCACTTCATGGACAGAAATTGATTCGCTTCGTTACGGTAGGTCAGCCTGCCAGGTAGCCTCAGATGATGCCGCTGGTATACCAGAATACGCCATAGGACCAGAACCAGCCTGCCGGGTCAAAAGCGCGATACACCGCAATCTGGTTGCACCACCGCAAAGGCTTCTGCTTAATTACTGTTAGATTTGCGCTCTAAGTGTGCCCTTTTTAGTGTTTAAAACATTAAATAATGTCGATAATCGAAATGAAATACGCCTTCGAACATGATCTATTTACGACATCACTAGAATAGGAGTTGCGTGTAGGATTTGCAAACGTCCAGGGTACCTGACAATATTGTGTTGGGATTCAGATTACCTTTTACTAGATTAAGAAACTTTCATTCAATGCACCCAGACTCGCGTCTTGTTGTAAGTTTTTTTTTCTAAGTTATTTTAACACGCGTAGATTCGATGCTCAGAATTTAGCATCTGAGAGCTTAACATACTTATTTGAAACATTTAATCATAGTATGTATTTTAATATAGATACACATCTCTGGTTGTATGTCCCAGTAGTTATATAATTAATAAATAAATAAATAAATAAATATTTACTAACAATGACGCCACGTTAACTGGTCCCGTGGTAAGTTCGTAAAGAACTTGTGTTACAGGAACCAGATAACGGAAATAAATGTAAGATTTTTTTATTATACACATACACATATTTAATATACATCCATAACCCTGGAAAAGACATTTATATTTATCATACAAATATCCTCCCTTGGCGGGATTCGAACCCGCAACCCCCTTGTGTAGTGACCATGTCACTTACCACTACACCAGACGGCCGTTAACGTTATATGAATATATATATATATATATATATATACGTATGTACATATTTAGCTTTGATATTTCGTTCATTTGTATGTGTGTATATTAAGTTTGGACGGGACATATGATGAGAGAAAAGAAAGAAAAATGGACCAGAATAATAACGGAATGGTACCCTAGATAAAACAAAAGAATCAGAGGAAGACAGCCGAATCGATGGGAAGACGACTTGAAGCAAGTAGCTGGGCCAGGATGGTTAAGTACAACAGCAAAGGACAGAAGAAAATGGAAATCCTTAGAGGAGGCCTTTGTCGAAAGACAAGCTGTTAAGAGGAGAGATAAGTCGAATGCCGAGATATGTTTTAGTATAAGTTAATTTTATAGTTTTCTTACCTCTATTGTTATCATTTTATGTTTAGTTAAATAAGTTAAACTCTAACAGCAATAAAGGCTTATTTATTTATTTATTTATTTATTTATATTAAGTTTATTTAATTCATATGTGAATCTACGATGCCATTCGCTGTTGACTGCTACAGAATTATTAAGAATATTATAATAATTTAACTAAAGAAAGCAAGCAAGCACGCTTCATTTAAATTTATTTATTTATTTAGTATTTACAGATTTATCATAAAACAATGCGAAATAGAACTTCGACGAAGGTAATGCTTACAAAATGAAATATATTCTACTTAACTAAATAGTGAAGAAAAAGGACTCGAAAAGGAAAAAAAATGCAACTGTTGCTTATACATATGTAATTAGCAATAAGAAACTCATATAATACACGATCATGTTGGAAAAGAGTAATGTTTTTTAAGCAATTTCCTTAACGTAAATGCGAGCACTGAGCTATAATCACACAGAGCAACTAAAGGCAAAAATATAATATCCATCGATTCAAATCGTAAGGCTCTCACGGAAACCGATGTTGCAAATCAAGGCAGCTATCTGGTACAACAACCCCAAATGTCTTGTAAACTCCTAATAAGCCGCCATTACGAAAATTAAAGCATCAATCTCCGGAACCCTCTGTATCCGGATGGTTCACGCGTGCTCTTAGAAATCGGACGTAGAGTGCTTATTTACATAGAAGCGTCAAAATGGAAAGTTTGATTTGAAAACCCAGTTGGGATTAGTAATTGTAGATTGGTGGGGCGTGAATCAACGAGCTTTTAAATCGTTCTTTTTATCGGTAGTTATCAGGGGCTATGAAGAGTGGGATATTACAATGTATTTGAGACTTCAATCCTATGTCCCAATAAAGGAAGTATCCACGTCTTTGCTGTTCCGTACGCTAGTGTTACGGGATTTGTGAATATATATGTATGCAGATATATGAATATTAGAATGTTTTAATTCGGATTATATAATAAAGGCAATGAATGGAAGGTATAAAATGGCTACATACCACTATATGACCTTTCCCAACGTCCGTCTAAATACGACTGTAATCTAATAAATGTGTGAAATGGGTGAAATTACTGCCAGTCCCTATAACTTATTAGTTTTCAGCTTCAGTTACAGTGCTCCCTCTGCTATGCCTCAAACCGAAACGCATTACTGTTTACGTTAAAAATAAGCAGGGTGGTGATACCTACCCATGAGAGTCATAAGACGCCCTACCACCAGTAATCACGCAAATTAAAATGTTTGCGGGTTTGATTTTTATTACACGATGTTACTCGTTCATAGTGGAAGTTGTTTTTGAACATTTTTTTAAAATACGTAGTTTCTTAAGAAAATTATAAATTTATACATGTCGGAGACGGTCATTAGTTTAGTAGCTAAACGAAACGCAGCACGATTCCCGAGAGATGGAAGCACGATTGCGGTATCGTCGGAACTCGGCTAACTTCGTGCTACGACAGAGCCTAGTCGACGGAGGCGCGTAGACGCCATCACACTTACCAACCGGCCTTCTTGAAGAGCGGTGCCTCCGTCTTAAGAACTGTCAGACGTTTCGTCTGCTAAGCTCGATCACCCTATACGCCCCTATGATGTTTGACGATGTTGTTAATAATTGTGGCTTCTCCGACATACATATATTATTTTATGAAAATTTACAATGTAAACGTATAATAAATAATCTTCATTCCGATAAAACATTCTAATGGACTCCTCCTCTGTGTGGTTTTTTTTTTATTTATTTTTTATTGCTGCGTGGACGAGCTCACAGCCCACCTAGTGATAAGTGGTTACTGGAACCCATAGACATCTACAACGTAAATGCACCACCCACCTTGAGATATAAGTTCTAAGGGTCTCAGTATAATTACAACGGCTGCCCTTCAAACCGAAACGCATTACTGCTTCACGACAGAAATAGGCAGGGTGGTGGTACCTACCCGCGCGGACTCACAAGAGGTCCTACCACCAGTAAAAACACACGAGACAGTGTTACGGTTCACAATTTAAATTTATAGACCTTATTTATTGACAATAATGATAGCTTAATTTGACTGTCATCTTAACATGCTCGTCTGCTGATAGGTGAGTAAAAATCATATTAAGGTGCGTACGAACGATAAGCAACTCATCTGTTTAGCCCTTAATCTACAGCAGAGGTGAAAGTATGTCGCTGCGGTGACATAAATTACAGTGTAAGGCAATAAAGGCATTGTTGCGGGAACGCGGTGGCTCGCTCCCGAGAATGCGCCGGGAAATTATTTTCCAATGAGCTTTTAACGGTGGAGTTTTGAGTACTTCACGACAGGCAGCTTGCATTTTTTTTTAATGCCAAAGTAAGCGTTAGTCATCGTGCGTGGTCACTCCTGAACTGTTAGGATCATGACTAGTCTCGCAGAAGTCGTCGCGGCCTAAATGATAAGACGTCCGGTGCATTCGTATGTAGCGATGCATCAGTGTTCGAATCCCACGGGTAGGTACCAATTGTTTCACGGTGAAGGAATATCATCGTGTAATAAAAATCAAACCCGCAAAATTATAATTTGCGTAGTTATTGGTGATAGGACGTGTTGTGAGTCCGCACGGGTAGGTACCACCACCCTGCCTATTTCCGCCGTGAAGCAGTGATGCGTTTCGGTTTAAAGGGCGGGATACCGTTGTACTGTTAAAAGTGAGACTTTGGAACTTATGTCTCATGACATGTATGACGGAGCATCACCAGACAACGCCTCGATCGCTGCAGATGATTTAATTTTCGTTATGTTAGTAATTGTCTATAATCAAATTTTGACATGTCATTTCATACTTACATATAATGCATATCATTTCATATAAGGAGATAGTCACAACGGAACATAACAGGGTTTCACTATCTAATAAATGAAGCAAAGAGGCCATTGATATCTATATAGGTATATAAAAATGAATTGCTGTTCGTTAGTCTCGCTAAAACTCGAGAACGGCTGGACCGATTTGGCTAATTTTGGTCTTGAATTATTTGTGGAAGTCCAGAGAAGGTTTAAAAGTAGATAAATATGAAAATGCTCGGAATTAAATAAAAATAGCAATTTTGTTTTTCCTTTGTTGTGTCCCCCGTCGGACGGATTCCTTTTGTTTGTTTTAAGTTTATTTTATATAAAAGTTTAGGTCTTTCATTTATCGATTGAGGCACTATGAAGTCTACCGGGTCAGCTAGTTTTAGAATAAAATTACTGGACAACATCTTTAAAATCGCAGGACCTCAGTACAACCAGTCTCCTCCTTGCGTCGTATTCCTCATTGCTGAGGGTCGTGACCACCCTTTGGTATCACCTTCGCACGCACGATCTTTCTCCATCCATTCTTGTCTCTGGCGGTGTGGAGGGCGTTGTGAAACGTGGAATCAAGAGCGGTGCGGATCTGGTCGGACCAACGTATTGGGCTGCGCCCCCGAGGTCTTTTCCCATCCACCTTACCAGTCACGATGAGCCTCTCGAGATTGCTACCATCCTTCCGTGCGATGTGACCAAAGTATTCAAGGACTCTGCGAAGACACCAGTAGCTCGTAAAAATACAATAGCTTTGATGAAAATTAACAAAAAACAAATCTATATCAAAAGAATTATTATCGTTTGAACGAATTGAGTGACGTTATCGCTTTGCGCTCGTCGCCTGTCAAACACAAACTGAAACAATAAGCGGGAATTTTAAATACATGTCTCCAAAAGGTCTTATGTTTGTTCGAGGAAAATGAAACCTTATTCTCATACAGACAAAGAGTGTCTCCTTTTACCCGATCGTACAAAAAGGAGGGAAATGCAAACTTGATGATTTTTAATGTTTTTTTGCCTTAGGTGACAAGAGGAGTTTACAGCAAGTCCAATGTTAAGTAGCTTTTGGAGTTAATAGTTAATATTAATCAATTACAATTTGGATACTCACTTTGAGACGTATGTCGAAATTTTTATTTATTATTTAACGGTCTCTAACCCTTGACAATGAACTAAAGACAAAGGCTAAAAGACTCCAAAAGTCCCGTATTATTTTTTGGTATTATTAGTAATTAAAATACTATATTGTTTGAATATTTTGATTCAGACAAGAACGTATGTTTATGGGAGTTACATGATGGCGGTAAGTAGTATTAAAGTAATATAATTTCCTAACCGAATTTCTTCCACCCCTCCAAATTTCTATGAAGGGAAGGATAGTCGTGAGCCACTTGCCTCCATCAGATCATGAGCTCATTTGATCCTTTGTGCTTGAAAAAAAAATATTCTCAAGTAAAGTACAATGAACCTGTTTCGGATAGAATAAATAGCCAATGCATACTTTATACAATTTTAACATACTAAAACTGCTCGTTTCTCAGTCACGAGATCAATATAATAGCTCTTGTTGTGTTGTAATATGACCTATTTTCGATTGACAGAAAACCGCGCCCGCATTTCCGATCGTGTCGGTGCAATTTACAAAATCGTACATTATTTACGATGTTTTGTGGAAGGCCGCTCGTGTGGAACGCTGTATGTATTCAATCTGATTTATTTATTTAAAACAATGAAAATACGAACAAAAGTCTGAACCTATTGATTTTGGTTTTCGTATTTTATCGAGCGTACGTACATTTAAATTTCGTGTGCACATTTGAATTTAAATATGATTCTAAAGACATTAGATTGTTGTTCTTGTAATTGCGCAGTCTACTCTTTTTCCTTTCTTCTACAAGAGGTCACTGGATAAGTATTTGGTAAGTACTTCACTAAATAGCCAATTTTATCTTGATGCATCCTATCTACTCCGCCTGAGGCAAAACTCAGAAAAAGCAATAGAAAAGGCAAAAGGATAGATCCTTAATTTTTATATCTGTATGTCGCATAATCTCTTTCATAAATAATTCATATGGTTTACCTTTTATGGTATAAAAAACTCGATCTCTTTTCTATTAGGCCACGAATATATTTTTGCTCAATGCTCAATGCTTTATTATAATTCACATTTTCACGTGACAACGTCTTATAATTCGATGGAGCCAGCTGCACACACGAAAAACATGAGTCATGCGGCGTTACCTCGCTCTGAGGCGTTCTATTTAAGGTTTGAAGTGCAAGCAAGAGCGCGCAACGAGCGACAAAGAGGCACAATCGGCCTCCGCGTTCGCCAGCGTTTGACATCTGCCTCTCTCCTACTTGAGTGAGCGATGCATCCGTGTGGACGGCTGCTATACAATAATACACTTACATGTTTTCGTCAAGTCTGAAGTTCAGTGAAAAGTGAATCTGGTGTCAATTGTCCATACAAAATATCTATTAAACAAATAAAATAAAAAAATTCTTTTGAAAATGAAACCATTCGATCAGTATTTTTTTATGACGTTGTCACGTTCAACTATCATCAGTAAACCGACTTTACAGACAACCGATTTTTTTTTTAACCCACATCTCTCATTCTACATTAAACTGTAACAAAAACGCAAGTATAGTGTAAATAAAACTGCGCATCGCAGCCGTTAGTTAAAATTTCACGAGTCAGCCTGTCCGGCGAGCGGTTCTTTGGCGTCGGAATACTGTTTTTGAATATTTTAACAAACGTACTGTTTGTTTTGCTTGCAATAATACGAAGCTCGTTCGCAGTTACCTTACTGATATTTACATATTCTGTAACCGTTTTGAAATTTCGGAGCATTCTTTCTTATACATACATAGTTTTTGTTATGTTAAAAATGAGATACAGCTTACACTACAAAACTGCATGTGCCAAGGCAAGCTTTATTAATTAAAGAGTTTCCTTACGGTCAATCGAAATAGGATCTACATAGATTGAAGTCGTCGTGGCCTAAGCGATAAGACATCCGGTGCGTTCGTGTTGAAGCGATGCACCGGTGTTCGAATCTCAGGCGGGTACCATTTTTCCTAATGAAATACGTACTCAACAAATGTTCACGATTGATTTCCACGGTGAGGGAATAACATCGTGTAATAAAAATCAAACCCGCAAAATTATAATTTGCGTAATCACTGGTGGTAGGACCTCTTGTGAGTCCGCGCGGATAGGTACCACCACTCTGCCTATTTCTGCCGTGAAGCAGTAATGCGTTTCGGTTTGAAGGGTGGGGCAGCTGTTGTAACTATGCTGAGACCCTTAGAACTTATATCTCAAGGTGGGTGGCGCATTTCTTCATGCCCTTATTCTACTACGTGGAGTCGGTAATGTCGGTATATCCTCTTTTCTCTTTCAGGCCTATCATACGTCATCACTGCGCTCACATCCTTCTCTCGCATATCCTCTTTCACACAGTCAATTGAAGTATTCTTAGGACGCCACCTACTGAAATTAACGTATATGAAAAGAAAAAAATGTACAAATATTAGAACATTGAGTATTTATTTATTTTTATTTAATGGATCACCAACAAATGAAACACTGGCACTAAACATAGGGTACAAAAATATCAAAACATGACATGTGCTCGCTTAATTATAGGTAATCACAGCTAACATCTAGTTCTAGTACCAAATGATTATAAAATTAATTAAATTTGAAAGAAAAAAACAAAAAATAAAAGGAACAAAAAGAAATCAGATAAAATTCTTAAAAAGAAAAAAAAAGTCCATCAATAAACTACATAAAAACAAATAACATGAGAACAATTAACATGGTTTAGGAGCTAAATAGTTTAGTTAGTTAGGAGCTAAATAGTTAGTAGTAAAATAAACTAGGAATAAATAACAAGGAAAATATATTAAGGACGTTGAGAATAAATTTGTTCTAAAACAGAGTATGAGTTTGATTATAATCATTAAGATATATACCTTTTTATCTCTGTATATATCATTTTGATCACTATAAAGTAATTAGAAGATCGATAAAGGGATTTGTTGATCCTACCGTATCGATGTGCACTTGTGCAATGTATTGATTATAATGGTGAATTATGGTTATGGTCAAGAGTAAGTATCGAAATCAAGTTGATGGAATAAGATTGTGTGAAAGAAGAAAGCGATGATAGTAATGAACATTTCCAATTGCATTTTTCTATAGTTTAGATGGGTGGATGAGCTCACGACCCACCTGGTGTTAAGTGATTATCGGAGCCATCTACAACGCCAGAGCCAAAGACATCTACAACGTATGTACATGCCGCCACCCATCTTCAAAAATGAGTACTAAGGTCTAAGTTTTTACACTGCAACAGCTGACCCACCCTTCAAACCGAAACGCATTATTGTTTCACGGTAGACATAGGCAGGACTCACAAGACATCCTACCAGCAGTAATTACAAAAAAGATAATTTTGTGGGTTTGATTTTTATTATACGATGTTATTCCTTCACTGTGGAATTTATTTGAGAACATTTTTTGAGTACGTATTTTATTTAAAAAAATTGGTAGCTGCCTGCGGGATTCGAACGCGGATGCATCGTTTGATACGATTGCACCGGGCATCTTATCTTTCAGGCCACGACGACTTCAAATAGTAACTTCCTTATACTTGTACATGTACCGGACGAACTCATAATAATATTCTTATAAATGCTAAGCAACTTTCGTAAAATATAATAATTTTAATTACTTTAACTAAAAAAAGTGAGCAATATTTCATTCTTACGAAACCCATCATTAAAACTGAAGCCTATTATTTTCCGACAGTGAGCCAGTCTTGTTGGAACCTTCCTCTTTTCGTAACACAATGTAACGTGCATATCAATTTAAACTAGACACCTAACTCTGCAACAATGGAGCCTCAGTGCGATCATACCTGCATTCATCGGGTAAGAAAATTTAATCCAAACGGGTTTTCAAGTCACCATTCTAAACTACAAGCCACGAAAGAATTCGGTTAGATAAGGCAGTTGGTTTTTAAAATTTTACACATTGATTTTGTTTTGCTTACAAAACAAAAGTCATATTTTCATAGTAGATCATTCACAAATTCATGTAGATCATCATATTTTTGTTCAAAAGTGAAGAAAACAAAATTAGATTATTAGACTACTACGATCGAGAAAATATTTTTTAATTATCTACAGCGATTAACAATGTCAATTTTCATTTTCATTTTCAGACGTTATCCTATACACAGGTTAAAATTCAAACTTTTTTTGAAAATGTTGTGACGATCTGAACTGTTTTGATGAATTGAAAAAGAAGCTAATAAATACTGCAATTGTGAATCTAAGCCATTCTCAAACCCACCAGAACACACACAAAGATTCTCATCAAAATCGGTCCGGCTATTTGAGAGGAGTTCACTAAAACACGGATAAAAAATTATGTACCTATGTCATTAAGATTTCGTAATGTCAACTTTAAATGGTAATAGGAAATGCCACATCCAAGTACCTCATTTACCGTTCGTTATTTCTGTGAAAAGTCTGAACGATGAATTAGTTTCATTATCTCTGGCACCCAGGTGCCTCAGAAGGCGTTCGTTGTGCAGGACCCTCTGAACTCCTAACTTGTTTATTCTTGAACTAGCTTAAAACAATCTTCTTCAGCTCTAATTCTATAACGAATGTGTGATATTAAAATCAAAAACCGTTTGCTTTTTTTAAGTGAAATACTAAACTAATTGAGGTTTAAAATACAGAAAACTTCAATGTGTAAATAATATCATATACAACAATAAGGTATAATGAAGAACTCAGTTGATGTATAGTGGATAGTATTGATTTTTTACAGCTGCAACCTCTTAGAAATATCTACCTAAGTATAGTAAAGTTTAAAAGTCGTCGTGGCCTAACGGATAAGACGTCCGATGCATTCGTGTTGAAGCGATGCACCGGTGTTCGAATCCCGCAGGCGGGTACCAATTTTTCTAATGAAATACGTACTCAACAAATGTTCACGATTGACTTCCACGGTGAAGGAATAACATCGTGTAATAAAAATGAAACCCGCAAAATTATAATTTGCGTAATTACTGGTGGTAGGACCTCTTATGAGTCCACACGGGTAGGTACCACCGCCCCGCCTATTTCTGCCGTGAAGCAGTAATGCGTTTCGGTTTGAAGGGTGGGGCAGCCGTTCTGACTATACTGAGACCTTAGAACTATATCTCAAGGTGGGTGGCGCATTTACGTTGTAGATGTCTATGGGCTCCAGTAATCACTTAACATCAGGTGGGCTGTGAGCTCGTCCACACATCTAAGCAATAAAAAAAAAAAAAAAAAATAGTAATGCAAAGCCTATTACGTTAAAAAGTTTCATAGGACTTTAATAAGTTGCAAGCCAAGAAAAAGTCCAATGGTTCCATATCAGGCTAATCTCACCTAATGGGAAAAATATATGATATGCAAAAGAGAAATGAAACAAACACAGAAAAAAAATCACACATAAAACACGAGCAATGTATTGCGAATTTTAGGGACGCAAGTACCACGAAATTTGCGTTCGTTATTTAATTAACTGACAATTACAGAAGGTATTTTAAAATTAATTCGGTAGCAAACCCGATATTATCAAAAGGCGAGGTGAGAGCGAATTTATCAGAGCACACTTCAATGCTCTCGTGTTAAATTAAATGACATTTTATATTGTGGTCCAAATTAAAAGCGTTTAGAAGTAGACGCAAAATGGACGAAAAAAAACTGACCAGAAGGTGGCAGAACGAAATGAAGAGATTTGCAAGACTATTTCGGCCGAGAATCGAACAAAACCATACCTAGTGGAACAAATTATAGGAAGTATATACCTAGTCAGGTCATATATTCTGTCACATGTTTAATGTAAAATAATTGAAACAAGTTTATTCATTATGTAACCATTCATATACCAAAATGAACTTAACAAAACATAGATTCTTATGACACTAAAGTTTATTCAAAATGACCTTTGAACACAGGCCTTCAATCTGCGCGGCCAGTCGTCTATCGCAGCATGAACGAGGTCCATGTCAATATCGGCGGCTGCCTTAATCAAGGATGTCTTGAGTGACTCCAAATTGGGATGAGGCTTTGAGCACGCCTTTTCCTCCAAGTGTTGCCATATCTTGTAATCTAACGGATTCAAATCTGGACTGGAGGAGGGCCAGTCTTCGTGCCGGATGAAGTCGATTTCACGCGCCGCCAGCCAGTCTTGTGTGCTCTTCGCTCTATGAGCTGGCGCCGAATCTTGTTGGAATACCCAGTGCCTGTTATTGAACATGGTATGAGAAACAGGTTCCACAAGGTTCGTTAGGACTGTATTTTGATACACAACTGCATTCGTTTTTACACCTTTCTCACAAAAATGTACCTCTGTTAAGCCCCAATAAGAAACTCCCAACCATACCATGAGCGAGGATGGAAAATGACCTCGTTGGACACGCGGAATACGGTTGCTCGCTTCTTCACTACTGTGTGCGTACACCTTATCATTTTGTTTGTTGTAGCTCTCTTCTACGGTAAAAATTTTTTCATCCGAAAAAAGAATTTCCCGATATATTTTTCCTGCGTACCGCTTCAACAAAGCGCGGCATCTCTTCAGTCTCAGGCCCATTAGACGAGCATTCAAACGATGTCCTGTTTTTCTTCGATATGCCCGAAGCTCTAAGTCTTCATTTAACACCCTTTTCACCGTGGTTCTGCTTAACCCCATCTGAAGGGCCAACAGTTTCTGCTTACGTTTGAGATTTCTTTGGATTCGCGCCTTCACAGCTTTTATCACTGCTGGAGTCCTAACAGACCGAGGGCGACCACTTCTTGACCTGTCATCTACACTAGAGTCTTCATTGTATCGTTTGATGGTACGATAAACGAATCTTTTGGTTATATTCAAATTTTTCAGTATGTTAAAAATTTGAATTGGCGCGTAACCGCAACGATGCAACGCAATAACTGCAACACGGTCTTCTTTAAGCGTCCACTCCACATTTAAAAATGAGTAAAATTCTAAAAGTATACATTTTTATTTTCATGAACAATTCGAAATTCGAATTCAATAAACTTTTTTGTGGCCAGCATTCTAAAAGTTTTTACTGTGTGACAATACTTATGACCTGACTAGTTATATCTGTGGCGATATTCATAAAAAAGATGTGTGGTGTCGTGGGACGCCGGATAGAAACGAAGTTCCAAAATATTAATTTAAAGCTCTATTCGACGTATAAAGAAAATAAAAGTGGAGGTTTCGCAACAACCCACGGTCATTCAGTAACGTGCGAACTTCTTGTGATACACTTCATTCACGGTTGTTTGCACAACAGTTAGTGTATTGCGCAAACGAACGCTCTGAGATCGTGGTCAATGAATGTAAATCAAATATATTATTTTTTGTACGTTATTACAAGTTAAGTCGTACACTGTGTGCATTCCTAATAAAAATCTTACGTTACGGACGTTTTTTCCCGATTAGGGTACTGCTCCGCATCGTCCCTTAAGGAATTTCATTCCAAAAATATTTTGAGATTGAACGATGGTCTGTTGCCTGGACGGCCTTTCTAGTTTTACCTAGATGGATGAGCTAGCACGGGGTCAGCTAGGAAGGGTGGGATTTATTAACACGCTAAGGTTACCAGGAGGCCTATGCCTGCCTGTTCCTAGCTAGAGCTGCAAGCAGCTAATAGCAGGGCTAGTGGACCGGGTGGATCTGTAAGGACGTGCCTAGGCTATCAACGGTGATTGCCTTTTGCGTCAGCTAGAGTCAGAGTGAAGTCAGTGGTGTCCGCGATGAGGAAATTTTCATAGCACATCGTCTTATCAAAGTAACGGGAATTGATATTTAGTGGTAATGCCATCCAGTTTTATAGTGGTTAAAAATCTATAAATTCTTATTTTAACACACGCAGCATACTATATAAGCTGCGAAAACATTATCTATATATTAATACGTGAAGCAAAAACTTTGTATCCCTTTTTACGAAAATTGCGCGGACGGAGGAGTATGAAATTTAACACCCTTATAGAGAGTATTGAGAAGAAGTGCACAATGCTAATATTTTTTTAAAATAACGCATAAAAGATACAATAAATCAATAAAAAAAAACATTACACACACTACATACCGTGTATTTGACGCACACACGCATGCATACTATTTATTATCAAACTTTTGTTCTTGACGTCTGTTGTCAAATTGAGAATAGAATATGGTTATTAATATTTTTTTATAGTGTAGCCTTGGCGAAATTTGTGATTATAGAAGTATAAAATACAATCATAATAGTGTACAAACTTACAATTCCAATTAATTATAGTCGAATTTCGACTACTGCGGGACCTCTAGTAAACTTAATTATATAATTAATTACATTTTAAGATCAGTCCACTATTGTAAACATATTAGCGTGAAATCGTCAGTATGTTATCCCTCACGAGATGACAACCATTGCTGTCCGCAGTGGCTCACTGAATCCTCTTAGAAAACTAAATTTTTAAGTATTTTTTTTTAATTCGTGTTTGGTTAGAAAATTAATGAATTTAGATTTATGTGTTGTATGTAGTTTCGCATAGTGTGTGTGTGTGTTTTTTTTTATTATGTATATGTATGTTACTTTATATTTTAAAGGCACTTACTGTCGCTCTTCTTGGATAGACTTCGATTGATGATTGTCACAAGCAGTAGAATATATATATATAGTACATTTTAGATAAATCAATAAAATGTTTAAATTCTTATAAATTAGACCAAACCCCAAGTCACATTTTCAGTACAAACAAAATTAAATGCAGCGTCGAAATCCGACAATGGAGATATAATTAGACGTCATAATTCAGTGGAAATGAGGCGAGAGGGCGACACCGGAGAACTTATCATTTTTACCTGCCCTTAATATTGTACCTGCTCTGTTGTTTAAATGGAGGATGAGTAACTTTAAACCACAAACGAGGCGTGTAAAATGCCTTTTTAATTGTCAATTTTAATGACTTTTTGGCGGGAACGCGAGGAGCGAAGCTGTGTGAATTGTTTTATTTTGTTAATTTATTGTTTCTTCCGGCTTCAATGTGTAATAACAGTGCTTTATTAACTGTTTCCTATCTGTGAAAGTGAACGAATGTGGGAGACTGAAACAAAGTCGCTGAACGTAGCTTCTCGGGATCTTCCAAAAAGTCCACTGAAGAAGTATCAATAAATAACCATTAACTTATTGAGACTATATTTCATTCCATATCGTCTCCTTTCATTTAATTTCAACCCAATTAATGTCTCAATTTAATCAAATTTATTTCATTTCACTCCATATCATTTTTTATAAAACAAAATATACAAAAGATTTGGCTGTATGGTGTGATATCTTCGCATTTCCGGTTGGAAAAATGGATCTACTGTCAACTTTAAGTGAATTTGTTGTAATTTGACTGACTTTTTGGCGGGAACGCGAGGAGCGAAATTGTTTGAATTGTTTTATTTTGTCTATTTAGTGTTTCTTCCGGCTTAAGTGTGTTATTACGATGGTTTGGTACCCGTGAAATTGCACAAATGTGGGAAAGTGAAACAAAGCCGCTAGAAGTAGCTTTTCGGGATCTTTCAAAATGTCTACTGAAAAAGTCTCGGTAAATAATGATTTTACTGAAACTATATTTCATCCCATATCATCTCATCTTATTTCATTTAATTTCATGTTAATTGATTAATGTTTCAAATTAATGAACTTCATTTTATTTCGCTCCATATCCTTTTTCATAAAAAAAAGAATATACAAAAAATTAGGTTGTATGGTATGATACCTTTGTTTTTTCAATTGGAAAAATAGAACTACATACTACTGTTATTTGACTTTTGTCAAGTGGACTATTTTTAGTTTGAGTTCAACAATACCTATATAACCAATTGCCATTACAATTTACACAATTATATGTAGCATAAATTTACACAAAACAACTAATTTAGGATTTAGTGGTTAAAGATTAGTTATTAATTAACGTAGTATTAATTAACGTATGAGCAAAATTGATTTGTTGATAAGTTAAACATAACGAACCGTCAATAAGATAGTGACATTTTTTTTTATTGCTTAAATAGGTAGACGATCTCGCGGCCCACCTGGTGTTAACACTTACGTGGTTACCAGAGCCTATAGATATACATACGAGTACAACGTAAATGCCGCCACCCGCCTTGAGATATAAATCCTAAGGGTCTTATTTATTACAATACAACGAAGGTCCCTCCTTCAAACCGAAATGCATTACTGCTTCACGGCAGAAATAGGCAGGGTGGTGGTACCTACCCGTGCGGACTCACAAAACGTCCTATCACCAATAACTACGCAAATTATAATTTTGCGGGTTTGATTTTTTTTACACGATGTTATTCCTTCACCGTGGAAGTCAATCGTGAACATTTGTTGAATACGTATTTCATTAGAAAAATTGGTACCCGCCTGGGATTCGAACACCGGTGCATCGCTTCAACACGAATGCATCGGACTGTTGTGTCTTATCTGTTAGGCCACGACGAGTTCATTTTAGTACTAATGACCAATGAAAATGGAATTATGTACATAGTTTTTTTTATTTTTTTATTGCTTAGCTGTGTGGACGAGCTCACAGCCCACCTGATGTTAAGTGGTTACTGGAGCCCATAGACATCTACAACGTAAATGCGCCACACACCTTGAGATATAGTTCTAAGGTCTCAGTATAGTCACAACGGCTGCCCCACCCTGGAAACCGAAACGCATTACTGCTTCACGGCAGAAATAGGCGGGGCGGTGGTACCTACCCGTGCGGACTCACAAGAGGTCCTACCACCAGTAATTACGCAAATTATAATTTCGCGGGTTTCATTTTTATTACACGATGTTATTCCTTCACCGTGGAAGTCAATCGTGAACATTTGTTGAGTACGTATTTCATTAGAAAAATTGGTACCCGCCTGCGGGATTCGAACACCGGTGCATCGCTTCAACACGAATGCACCGGACGTCTTATCCGTTAGGCCACGACGACCACAAACAGTGAACCTTTCTTGTTTGTAAACTGATTCCAAATGAGAGTCACGTCGTGTATTTCAATAAAATAAAATCGATACAATCGTTATTAGCTCGCGCGTTTCCAATAAAAGCAAAAAGTATTATATTTTCACGCTTTGCTCAATATTAGTGTTCGTTTCGTTAAATCCTCGGAAAATTGAAAAAATCACGTAAAACAATGACGTGCGACACTTTGAAATACTCCGGAATTATTTATTGGAGCTGTTTGTTTATTTGTATTGTGAATCAATGTACGTTTGTCAGTTTCTGTTTTTTTTATTATTTTAACCGCGCTTTGATTCTTTAGAAATATTGATTGTAAATAAGTCATGTCAGATTTGTATTAAATATTTTTTTGCATTATTCAAAATATCTTGAAACCTTGAAATATATAATTTGGAACGAAGTTTCGACGATGCGGAGGGGTAACCCTAACCAGGAAAAAACATCCGTAACGTAAGATTTTGATTAGTATTAATTCACACAGTGTACGACTTAACTTTGTAATAACGTACAAAAAATAACATGTTTTTTATTATTCGTTGACCACGGTCTCAGAGCGTTCATTTGCGTAATACACTAACTCTTATGCAAACAACCGTGAATGAAGGGTACCACAATAAGTTCGCACGCTACCGAATGACCGTGGGTTGTTGCGAAACCTCCAGTTTTATTTTCTTTATACCTCGAATAGAACTTAAAATTAATATTTTTATAATAAGGAACTTCGTTCCTGTCCGGTGTCCAATGACACCACACATCTTTTTTATGAATAACGTAAGAAATTATAAGGCCTGTGATATTTTTATAGTCGTTTAGCAGGGTGTACAATATATAATGCTCCCAACCATTACTAGAGAGATTAAAGTTTCATAGAACGTGACTGTTTTGCGGTAGAAATATCGATGCTATCTTCCAAAATGCCTAGTTAAAACTAAAACACCATGTAATGTACTCTTTAAACAAACATAGCTCTTAATGAAGACAACGTTTACAACAAAACTTCGGGTTCCGAGATTTCATCACGCGAAATAAACTTTCGGGTCGTCGTGTGTCATAAAGCCATAAACATATGTACGTGCGCGGCACCCCGGGACCTTAGCTTACTCATACATTATCCGAGACTTAAGCCAGACTCATAAAGCGAAATTAGGCGTGTCCTAGTACATACGATCTGTTGGAACTACTGACATTCTGATAGTCGGATACGTGGACCTTGTTTTGTAATAAAAAAAAATCCTACCTATCCTGATAGCCTTGAGAGGCTATTTCAGCTTCTCCTTGACGTGTAAGTGAGCTCACGGGGCTCAAACCGGGAGTGTTGCTAACACTGGCCCTAGTAAGAGTAGTGCTTCGCAGAATCCACCACCGGATCGGAAACGCGACCCACTGAGAAGATCCGGCGAGAAACTCAGTGGGCTGTGTCTATGGGTTAATTCACTCGTCGAGCCCTTCGTCGCTAGCGACAGGTTTGAAGAGGACGGTGACCAGTACTTGTGGTACTTAAAAGCACCGTTAATTGGTATTGACGACGGTAGGCCTCAGACAAGGTAGACCGACGACCTATTGAGGTTCGCGCGAATCCGATGGATGCAAGTAGCGCAGGACCGATCGTTGTGGCGAGGCTTGGGGAAAGCCTAGGTTTAGTTGTGGACGTCTGTGCGCTAAATTGTTTTATTATTGTCTAAATGAATGAATTCATGGGCAAAGTTTCTATAAGATTAGAACAAGGGCTAACCTACCCTGTAACTGATAAAATTGGTTAGCTGTTTACGAACAAATTGTACTATAATGAAGGGGTTAGTTACATTGTATCGTAAATGTGTTTATCGATTTACTTGTAGGCATGGGCGGAGGTGAAAGAAACGTGACGTCATACATCGGAAAAATAGTTAATTTAAGAATTTGTGTCAAGCTTAATTATTTCAGCTTTTTCTTCTTGTCTTGTTAGTGTACGATATGGTGAAACAGTACTTTTGTCAAAACTGAATTATGTTACTATAAAAATGAAGAATTGCGTTTTTTTCTTTTGTAGGCAGATGATCATACGGCCCACCTGATGGTAAGTGGTTACCGTCGCTCACGGACGTCAGCAATGCCAGGGGCAAAGCCAAGCCACTGTCTACCATTAAATTAAAATTTAATTAAAATTGTATCTACAACTACAAGTTATAACTACATTCAACGACTCCAATTTAGGATTGTTTCTTATATAATGGATGCCAGGAATACATCTTTGAGATAATACCAAATAAACTATATTATATATCTGAGATCATTAACACCAAAAATATTTAACCACGATACTGCCTTCGAAGCAAGCTCGGGAAGCAAATTCAAAACTTGTGGATATAAACAATGAAGCGAAACTCATTACCGCAGTAATTTCATTTAAATAAATGAAAATATAATATAAGATTTTTTGCGTCCGTGTGTAGAATAACGAAGAAATGCCTGAAACAATTTTACAAGGAATTTGCATTTGCTTTTACCTTTATCAACCAAAGTTGAGTCGTATTACGATACGATAAGACCTGTGTCTCCTTGCTCAGATGCTATAATTTTCTTGTTTTCTTATACCTTTACACGAGCATACTTAAGCATTAATGCTGTCAAGGCTTATTTCTTTGTTACGTGAACACAGTCCAAAGGTTTCACTTACAAATTGGTTCAGATCTTACGGGTATCGTCTAGTTATTAAATTGCGATACATTTTTGCGTTAAAGGCAACAACGATTCCGCTCATCTTTAATCTTTTAAAGTCTTGATGTGCTATTTTAGAATTTAATGGGCGTTTTTAAAATCCTCCTTTCAGTATTAATTTGATACCATACATCTTCACATCGATGTATTGAATATATAATAATATGTTTTTTTTGTTTTTTTTTATTGTTTAGATTGGTGCACGAGCTCACAGCCCACCTTGTGTGAAATGGTTACTGGAGCCCATAGACATCTACGACGTAAATGCGCCACCCACCTTGAGATATAAGTTCTAAGGTCTCAGTATAGTCACAACGGCTGCCCCGCTCTTCAAACCGAAACGCATTACTGCTTCACGGCAGAAATAGGCAGGGTGGTGGTACCTATCCGCGCGAACTCACAAGAGGTCCTACCACCAGTGTTGATGTGTTATTGATAAGTTTTAAAACGGCACTTTCTAGTTAATGTTCTATCTATCATATATCGTATATAATCCTTTATGTTCATATAAAAATATTTCAGTTAAGCCTAAAAGCTTATTGACCTAAATACTATTTCCGATATATCCGATAAGTTTCCCGGACAAAGCCGAATTAATTCAAAGGAGATCGTTTAAACAGACCCAAGTACCAATTATCTATAACATTGCCCCTTGCCTTCTACGTTCTTCTGTTATTTGTTTTGGATAATATTCTTGTCGTGACAGAGCAAAAATCTTGGGTCCTCATCAAACGTTTATTAAGCCCAAATTAGAGGTGAAAGGTGTGTTTACAATGGCTTTAGCGAAAACATTTGAAAGCTAAGCTGGTTTTATGGCCTTTTATGGTTTTAACCTTGGGTTATAGAATCTGCACTGTTTATCATGTATTGCAGATCTCACCAGATAGGTCATTACGTTCTCCTAGTTACTTGCTTCTTTTGTTTGACAATTGGTGATCGATGAACGATATAAATGCTAGTTTTGTACACAAACTTGTTTGCTTATATAAGCGTGGTTCTATTAAACATGATTAGAAACTATGTTTTGAATCACATATTATATTTGATTAAAAATTCTCTAGTCTTTAAAATATGTAGCCCATGTGAAAGGTAAATATTTTGGTCATGGTGAACTAACCTCAATCCAAATTAAAGGCGAGGGGCATCCGCCCTTTCCGATTCCGGAGTCGCAGGGCGGAACTCATTTACCTAAAATTGCTCCCAATTTATTAGGATTCCCAAAATAATTCTATTCCAATGTTGGACGTGTTCGCAAATGGATTTTCTGTTTAGGTAAATAAATGTTTGACCCATCTTGTTTTGAGAAACGGTTTTTGAAACAAGCACCCTTTTCTTTGGCTTTGGATTTCTTTGGCCACGTTTTGCGGACGAACTCAGAACTCAGTTAAATACATAAATTTGAAATGATTTCAAATAGTGCTTTATATTGGGTTTTCTCGTGTGGTCATTTTTAATTTTCCTATTACAATTTTATTTCACTTTTATTATTTTTCACTTATAATTTCCAACGTTTTGAATACTATAACAGTTTTTGTGGTCTCACAAACGACTAAGGTTTATTATTTCTCGACATATCAATATTGTGCTAAATAATCTAATTTTCTATAAGTATTACTTAGCGAACATAATAAAAGCTAGATTAAATAGTAAAATACGTTTTAATACCATGACTTCAAATAGTTAACATTCTGCGACTAAAATGATATGATCCAAAGCAGAGAAGAAGCTATTTTATTCCAGACTAAAATTGGGTTCAGTTTCCTGAGTCCACAGTCTTAGATGCAGTTTTTCAAAGTAACATTTAATTGGCTATTTTCGAATAAGTTTACGTACAGCACCGGACAAACAGCCACGACTTCTAAATGTCGTAGTTTAAGAATGTTTTCATTGATCTTTGATATGACAATTGGAACTTTTCTAAAATAGTTATTTTCACAATTATACTAGATTCAGTGTCAGACGCAAGTCTGTTGATTGGAAAAACACGAATCTTAATGTGCTATTAAAACATATAAGTGCTGTTCGAAATGGCTATTAAACTGTTTATCACCCGATTTTATTGGGCAATCAAATTTATTGTTCGTCCGATGTGAGAAGTTCTTCTAGTATTGACGTTTGATGTGCATTATTAAGATTCGAATTGTGTTTTTATTGAGCTTGACTTATGGCTGCTATGATTCAGAACGCATATTGTCTATATGTTCAAGGAATTAATTGTCGGAGGATATTAATAAAAAAAGTCTGTCTAGTTATTTATTAGTCTAAATACGTGCGTAACCTTGACTTATTTGTCAATACCAAATCGTCATATATCTGTAGTATGATTTCATACATTCCTAGTTAATATCGTCCTCTCTAGCTGGTGAAAATGAAGATGATTTAAGTTCCAAATATGCAACAAATCGTTGTACTGTTTTCTGTAGGGATATAATAAAGTTACAAAAAATGCGAATTCAAAATTATTTTAATGAAATAAACACTCATTAAAATGAACCAGAAAAACTAAATACAGGAAGAATCAATTAAATTTAAGTTACATTCAGTCGCAACGGTTAAATAAGATGTCTTTGATAATAATATTGTTTCTTAACTCATAAATAAAGTTGACATTACTAAATCTTTTCCGAATTTGTAACTTATTCGGAAATTCTAAATCACCGGATTATTTTGGCCAACTTCAAATGACTTAGTATCATGTTTCAATCTACTCAGACATGCTTTAAAAATTCGCTAATTAAATGAGTTAAGCTTACATCATATTTGATAGCAATAAATCAATTATTAAAACAAATTCTAAGGCACCTCAAGATACAAGAGTTGTTATTTTTGTTATCAAAGGCGGCAGTAGTCCACCACAACAAAAGGTGGGATTGTTCACAATTTATAGCGTACTTTGTTACCGTTTGTTTTCGATGCCCTTTGAATAAGTTTTACGGCTCGCCTTTTGTAAGTGCGGCGAGGGTGTGCGTGCGGTTTCCCTTTATTTTGCATATTATTAAACTTTTTCAGTTGCCCGTGAACATTTCCGAGCTTGGAAATTTTGAAGACGAATTTTAATTCTGTTCTGGTTTTATTTATTGTTACCTCAGTAATTCGAAAGACGGAAACGACTTTTGTTTTCTCCTTCCTGTTACTGATTAACAACATGTGACATATGTTAAGGAACGATTGTGTGTTGTACCTACCTCTGTTTCACATGTCTCCGGTTCGAAATAGTGTATTCTGAATGAGAGCGTAGATTGAAAGGTAGTTTGTTTGAGATTTAAGTCATTTATCAACTGAGACTATTATGATCTTTTTTCTTTTGATCTTTTCTTTCTTTTTATAATCCATTTTTAAATAATAGGTAATTCGTTAACCACGGTCTACATTCTGATAACTGATTACAGGAGCCTTAGCTTCAACAAGGAAAATTCCACAACCCATCTTTAAAAGTCATGATGAGTTCTTATACATGATTCAGTTTTTATAGTACATCAGCTGCTCCATACTTCAAACCGAAATTCATAACTGCTTCACGGTATAAATAGGCAGACTAGTGGAACCTACCAGTGCGAGCTAATAAGACGACCTGCCTCTAGTAAGCTTGGCTCCACATGGCTTGTGTACATCCCAAAAGTTCAGTCACATGCTTAACCAATTTTGGTTTCCAATAAAAGAATATTGAATCTTAAATCCATGATATTAAAAGAGCTAGGCTCGCTTTATTCATGTGTTCCAAATACTGTATTTCTATTACCTTAATGTCATACCCATTCCCGTACTTCAGATCTGCAGGATGCAATATGCGTTCTTTTCGTTGTGTGTCTGGTAAATTAGCCCTATTTTGATCGATCGTGTTGGTTCTCTGCCACGCTCATATGTTAACAAAAAGTACTGTAAAACAGAGTCCTTTGAACTCTTGTCTCAAGGTGAGTGGCGGCATTTACGTTGTAGATGTCTATGGGCTTCGGTAACCACTTAACATCAGATAGGCTGTGAGCTTGTGCACCCATCTAAGCCAAAAATGGTGTAAACGGTTACCCAAAGTTTGCCATTTCAAATTAATTGGATGTACTTTTCTTGCAGCTCATAAAAATTTTCTACGAGAGGCTAAACTTTCGATAGTTATTTTAACAGTACTAGACAATTAGTATATAGTTATCATGTTAATAATATAGAGGTTCAATGGTAGCTTCGTTAGGTCTTATCATAGCGTATGTTCACAAAACTGAGGTATATCACAGCCAGATCTTTTTTTGTTCCTACCTATGCTGATAGCCTTGAGGCTTCTTCAGCTTAGCCCTAACATGTAGTTGAGCTCACGGGGCTCAAACCTGACGACGTTGCAAATACGAACCCTAGCAAAAGCCGTGCTTCGCAGAATCTAATACCGGATCGGAAACGCAACCCACTGAGAAGATCCGGCGAGAAACTCAGTGGGCTACCAGATCTTTGATAACATAATGAAAAACATGAATAAAATTAACCCAACACTTTTTACATTTAGATCTCGCGTTTATACTTTTCGTCGTTTCAAATTATTCATTGTCAATTACATTTCATTTCAAATCCGACATGGCAGCTGTCTTTATTATTATTCGAACAACGTAATGATCATCAAACTTTTTGTCTATTTCATGAACCGTGAACGATAAAACACTTACTCATTATGAGAACACGTAATCATCCTCCCAATCAATCTCAAAGGCGTTTTCTTATTAATTTCTCCGCTAAATCACCTTTACGACTAAAGCAAAAAGACGTAGACCATCAAGCAACGTTGCAGTTTTTACGAGTTCTTACTACGAGAGTGTAACTCATTTTACTCACGTTAGTTACTTCATCAATGTAAAAGTAAATTAATAGCTGTGATGAAATCGTGGACATATTATTTACATACATATTTTTTTATATTACAAGTAGTACATAGTTTTTTTTTATTTGTATGATATTTGCTAAATTAATATTTACTTAAAGGATGTATCCTTTTTTTTCCAGGTACACCGATTTTTAAGGTTATTTTTTTATTTGAAGCTGATGCTTCTACTGTATTCCCATTTTATCAAGAGCTGACTAGTAGTTTTGTTTTATCCTTAATAATGATTATATTCGACTTCGGTAGTTTGATGATGATATTGCTATTTTATTTCACTCGAGCCGGTTTTCTTTCATGCAAAACCGTTTTATCATTTTATTTCAATAGTTCATTGTTAGTTTGTTAATAAAAATAAACCATACTAAATCGCGGGCAGATAATAATATATTAGCCAGCTAAATTAATACATGTGACAATTAACAATGTGATTATATACTCCCATCGTCACACATAAAGTCAAAATGTCATTATTGGCTAATGACTAACCGCCTTAGAGCGACTTCACGGTAGAAATTACAAGAAAAATTCCACCGTTGCCGGCTCTAGATAAATAGCTCATGAGATAGAAGAAAAATAATTAAAACGAGTTTCTGTAGTAAGCACTTCTTAATCCCCAGTCAGCGAGCGGTCGCGCTCAGGAACTCATTAACGGCGAAATAAAAAGGTTTTATTACATATTTTTATTTGATGGTGGAAACTCTTCTATGGATTTAAGCTCCCGGTAGCTGGCTTCGACCGGACATGTTGACTTATGTTATTTAAAAGTTCTGTTCAGGAAATTACTTAATAATTATTAAAATATGTTTTCGACAAAACGCATTCTAAGAAGGAGATTTTCAATTTAAGCTCGGTCGAAAGACTCGTAAAAGTTTGCCCATACCCAATCCTGTGAACCAAATAGTAAACAGTCGACGTCGCCCTAAATACGTCATTACGGATCCTCCTGATCCATTAACGGTGCTTTTAGGTACCTCAGGTACCGGTCACCGTCCTCGCCGAACCCGTCGCTTGCGACGAAGGGTTCGACCATTAAATTAACCCATAGACACAGCCCACTGAGTTTCTCACCGAATTTTCTCAGTAGATCGCGTTTCCGATCCGGTGGTAGATTCTCCGAAGCACTGCTCTTGCTAGGGCCAGTGTTAGCAATACTCCCGGTTTGAACCCCGTGAGTTCACCTACCAGCTTGGTGAATCTAGAGTCCAGAATCTAGAACTTCGCGAAGTTACTCACTCAAAGTGGCGCAATGATGCCGACTGTAGATACTTACTGACTGAGTTAAGTTCCAGGTCGTCATGGAGATCCACGTTCTTGAGGAACCATGGTGCTCCGACGCCTATCCTGCAAAATCGGGATTGAATAACCTGAAAGGGTTTCAAGTCCGTTGCTCGGCCTTATACATACTTAATTTACGATAATTACATCGGTTAATTACAAAACTTTGCGAGTTCGATAGTTATTCGATACGATATTAGGCCGTAATAATGAAACTAGTTCATGAACATAATGTGTTAGGTGGAATAGTTTCTTAGAAATTGTACCTAATTTGGGATTCGAGGACTAGTATGACGGTATCGGTCGATTCCCTGGTTTTTTTTATTTTGTTATTGCTTGGTTGGGTGGACGAGCTCACAGCTCACCTGGTGTTAAGTGGTTACCGGAGCCCATAGACATCTACGACGTAAATGCGCCACCCACCTTGAAATATAAGTTCTGAAGTCTCAGTATAGTTACAACGGCCACCCTTCAAACCGAAACGCATTACTGCTACACGGCAGAAATGGGCGGGGTGGTGGTATCTACCCGTGCGAACTCACAAGAAGTCCTACCACCAGTAAAAATCGATATCTTACCGATAAGCATGTTCCCGTGTCTCCTCTTTGAAAACCAGACAGATTATACAATTAATTATTATAAAATAATTTAATTTATTGTGGCCTAAATTAATTAATGTTAGAATAAGGATTGAGCATAATCTCGGCACATACTATTTATTATCCAGCCGTGAAGAGGTGATCCATTGCGGTTGGATGACTGTAAAATCCGTTTTACAATTGAGATTTCCACCTCATATCTCAAGATGGGTATTGGCTTTCACGTTGAGTATTTGTTGGCTACTGTGACTACTGAACCCTAGTCGAAATCTACGAAATATCGCTTAAAAATAGTTGGAACGCTTTTTAGTACATTAGCGTGGTATGTTTGTATGTAATCTTGTAACTTGTATCGAACTTTTTATTTTATTGCATAGATGTGTGGACGATCTCACAGCGCAATCGGTTTAGTATCCCGGCCGGTGTCAACAGAATAAAAAAATTACGAAATTAATATATAGTTTCGCTTGGTATTTAAAAAAAGCTCTTTTCGTTTTTCAGCTAAATATACTATTATTTGATTGATAAATTAGTTTTCAGTTCACTCCTTCATAGAAATAGAATAGAAATGTTCTCATATTATATTGCAGCATGTTTCCTTGCGCAGTTGGCTCACGACTTATTCGAGTGTTTTCCTTTAAATTTAGGGCACCGTACGTGACCTAAAGAGGGACGTAGCGAGACGAATTACGAGCAAAGTTCGCGGGACCGACCGAAGCGTACTTGAGTTTAAGGAGCTCGAACTAGGAGGTAGAAATTCTTTTAATTTCGTCATGTGACGCATATATCAATATATATTCAACTTATTTTTATTGCCATTGTAGTAACAGTCATACTGTCCACCTCATGCTAGTTGGTTACCTTCGCTAAGGCACTGCCAAGTCGCTGCTTACTGTTGTGAACTCTCCTTAAGCATCGTTTGAACAAAGAACACGAAGCGATCGTCTCGAACAATTCCTTCGAGTACTCCCAAAGAATTAATCACTTTCTAAATAGCCTTATTTAGAGAATCTTACATGAAAATGTTGAATTTATTGGTAAACATATATAGAGGTGTGCGAGCCTATTTCGCTATCAAACGTCCATATACGTAGAATTGTCCTACTGATTCTAGCTTGATTTGCTAAACTTTATTAATCCATATAGAGCTGACGTCACGCAAAAAGCTTATTACAGGACAAATTAAACTACAGTGTAATTGAAAAAGGACAAGAATAAAAAGTGCTGAGTTCCATGCGCCTCGTGCGCTATTCAAAGGTCGCTATTACGGAATGCCTTCCGTCTCAGCGCGGGCTGGTGACGTAGATATTGTGATTTAACTCTACAGCGTGATGAGCAAATTAAAATGTGTTGTTTTATTACTATAACTTAGTTTTGGTCACCTCATTCGCTGACCGATTTGCGACTCTGACTATAACACCATATGGTTACATTTCCCGTTAAAGTCAGTATTTCTGAAAGATCTTTGGTATGTAGGATCTATTATATATATCTACTGTATTTGTTTGTGTGTTTATATGTGTGTTTTCGGTAGGTATAACAAACGAGATTCCTACTTTTGGAATTTGTAAGGTTGATTTAGAAGGTCTTTTTTTTTAGTTCCATTGTTATTTTAAACTAAACGACAAAAACGAGACAAACTTATAAATGCTTAGAATTCAGTCGAAGAGATTGAGACCAAAAGCTTTTTTTGTGACGTGTGACTTTTACATTTACTTTTACAGTCAGCACTTTCAAATCATAAGAGAAATAATAATAGTTTTTTTTCAAACTTTATTTGAATTACCGTTTCTATCTCTTAGACTATAAAACTGTAACGTGAAACAGCAAGGGTCCCGTAATGCGATGTACGAAGTACGTTTAGCATGCTCCCAGCTATAACAGCTCCTGTATATGATTTGTCTGGAAATTGTTCCTCGCCACTAGAAATTTTGCGCGAACTTTGCTCATGAATCTGTTCTTATTATAACTAACTTTCGTCGTAGTGTTACGTAGCTAAGTTAGACCCGTGAAGGGTTATGTAGTTTGTGTATGTTGTAATGAAGTTGTAGTCCAAAATACAACACGTACGGTGTGCAAGAGTAATTCCGCATACCGGCATATTAAACTTAGACAGTAAATAATTGGTATTGTATTTATTTGTATTGGTATTTTTGAAGTCTTCGTGGCCTAAAGGATAAGGCGTCCAGTGCACTCATATCTAGCGATGCACCGGTGTTCGAATCCCGCAGGCGGGTACCAATTTTTCTAATGAAATACGTACTTAACAAATGTTCATGATTGACTTCCACAATGAAGGAATAACATCGTGTCGAGTCCGCAGGGGTAGGTACCACCACCCTGCCTATTTCTGCCGTGAAGCAGTAATGCGTTTTGGTTTGAAGGGCGGGGCTTCCGTTGTAACCATAATGAGAACTTAGAACTCATATCTCAAGGTGGGTGGCGGCATTTACGCTGTAGATGTCTATGGGCTCCGGTAACCACTTTAAATCAGGTGGGCCGTGAGCTGTTCGTCCACCCAACAAAGCAATAATTTTTTATTTTTTTTATAATTATATTTTTATTTTAAATTAGTAAACAAAGCAAGTAGGTGTTCAATTCAGTATCGTATCATTTATTCTTATTAAATACATACTTAAAACACTTACACGACTGACTTCCACGAGAAATGATCGGGTAATAAAAATCAAACCCGCGACAAAATTAATTTGCGCCTACAGCAATAGGGCGGCTAGAGAGTCTACACGAGTAGGTATTAGCACTCTGCCCTTTTCTGCTACAAACTACTCATTCTTTCGCGTTTAAAAGTACGTAAAATGGTTGTACTAGATTTAGCTTAATGTTACGTCTTTAGTACAGCTAGACACTATTCCAGTAACTAATTTACCCTCGGGGTTGCGACATCAATTGCCGACATAAATAAAAAGAAACAGTTTGCAACCCTATTGTTTGCAACAAAAAGTACCGGAGAGATACATATTATTTATTCAAGATATGTACAGCGGCATCAGTACACAAGTCAAAACACCAGCAGGATTAAATAACGCGTTCGAGGTCAAAGTGGGTGTTCATCAGGAATCTGCTTTAAGCCCTTTTCTATTTAACCTAGTAATGGACTACCTAACAAACCATATTCCAGCACCTTTGCCGTGGACCATACTGTATGCCGACGATATAGTACTGGCGGCAAATACTGCAAGAGACCTGCAAGAAATTATAAATACCTGGACACACTCTTTAGAGAAGTACGGACTCCGAGTGAGCAGAAGTAAGACGGAGTACATGAAATGTCCCTTTAGTGGAAATGCAACTACTGAAACCATATGTATTGAATCAACACCTATCCCCACTGTGAATAAGCTTAAATATCTGGGATCTATGCTCACGCCGGATGCCAATGTGGAGACCGATGTTGCGCACCGTGTAAATGTAGCGTGGCAGAAATGGCGGTCGCTGACAGGAATTATGTGTGATAATCGTATGCCCATAAAAACAAAGGGTAAAGTATACAAGACAGCCGTCAGGCCAGCCTTACTGTACGGTTCCGAATTCTGGACAGTCAAGAAAATGCATGTACAGATGGCACATGTAAACGAAATGAAGATGTTGCGCTGGGCAGGTGGGGTGACCAGGATGGACAGAGTTTGGAATGAATACATACGAAGGAGCTTTAAAGTCACATCAATCACAGACAAAATGACGGAAAATCGCCTTAGATGGTATAGCCATATCATGAGACGGGACGTAGACCATCTAGTGAAAGTCGCATTAAGCTTGCCAGAACAAAAGAAAGGCAGAGGCCGCCATCGACCTGGTGGTCAAACATCGAAAGAGACCTTATGAAAGCCCAAATGCCAAAACCGACAACCCAGGACAAATCAGCCTGGCGCCGTAGAGTGAGGAGACCTGATCCCAGATAACGGGAACAGGGATGGATAGTAGTAGTAGTTTGCAACCATATTGTACTGACATGGCCCGATACTAGTGTGCTGGACATTTTCCGCAGTGGGGACATTAAATGGCAATAATTTGAAAACCGCCTATATTATTGAAAAGCTTCAAAGCCAACAAACATTACCTGAACAGACATGCAAAATTATCACCGTAAATAAATTTGAAATGCACCCAACTTCCGCAGACTACAGCGGGACCATTAAGATAAACCGAATATTAATTTACAATTCACGCTACATTAAGCTCGTGGTAAGTTGGCTTGCACGGAGCGTTGCTCATTCGATTGCAGTTATGCGACATTGTTCATAATGAAACTTCAGATGAGGTATATAATCTTTTACGATGTCTTTTATCTCGAATGTGGGTAGCGATGGTAATTTACGATGCCTTTGATTTGTTGACCTTTGAAGTCGTCGTGGCTTAAAGGATAAGACGTCCGGTGCATTCGTATGTAGCGATGCACCGGTGTTCGAATCCAGCAGGCGGGTACCAATTTTTCTAATGAAATACGTACTCAACAAATGTTCACGATTGACTTCCACGGTGAAGGAATAACATCGTGTAATAAAAACCAAACCCGCAAAATTATAATTTGCGTAATCACTGGTGGTAGGACCTCTTGTGAGTCCGCACGGGTAGGTATCACCACCCCGCCTATTTCCGCCGTAAAGCAGTAATGCGTTTCGGTTCGAAGGGTGGGGTAGCCGTTGTACTTGAGACCTTAGAACTTACCCCTCAAGGCGGGTGGCGCATTTACGTTGTAAATTTCTATGGGATTCTGATTATAATTTTGCGGGTTTGGTTTTTATTACACGATGTTATTCCTTCACCGTGGAAGTCGATCGTGAACAACGTTTGTTAAGTACGTATTTCATTAGAAAAATTGGTACCCGCCTGCCGGATTCGAATACCGTTGCATCGCTAGATACGAATGCACCGGACGTCTTATCCTTTAGGCCACGACGACGACAATGATATAGGCCGAGAGTCCGTTTGTATATCTAAGCAGGTTTTTTGGTGTAAATATGTAAGCGAGCTCATTGACTAACTGACTAATAGACATCCATATTAAAACCTAAGATCGAAGTCTTAGTAGCATTGATAATAACTGTCCTTTCTCACAAACGGAACCGCATAAATAGGCAGAAGGCTGTAGCAATAGGTAGAATCCTGGTAACTTGCCATACGACTTAGCAATTATGAAACCTTATAAATGGTATAACGCAACACATGATAAATGCGATTTCGGTGGAATTCGATACAATCGTGTCGTTTGATACCAGGGCATCAGACATTGTATTCTTTAAGGGCATGAATACAATATCGTGAAAGTCAACTTATAAAAAGTTTAAATTTAACACTGCTGTTATAAATCAAGAGAGGCGACTTAATGAACCCTCAGCTCTTCACCTTCGTTACAGAGAGCGCCATCAATCAAACAGGAGTATTGTGCGGTTGGAAAGTTCTCGGTAACTCGGATCGATTTGCGACGCGAACGATTTTTGTGGCGACGAGAATATAAAATATTGAGGTAGAAAATTGAGAATTTTTAAAATTTAAATTACGTCTAAAATAAGGTATCTATGGAATTTTTTTACTATGATGTTTGTATTGAAGCAGAAATATATATAATAGTTACATCAAACCGTGTTGGCACGCAATATATCCTTATCCTTCCACTTACGCATACCACCAACCAATAACTTACACAACCAATTTTTTTCATATTTGGAACGAAGTTCCTTATGGAACGATGCGGAGGGGTACCCTAACCGGGAAAAAACGTCCGTAACGTAAGATTTTTATTTTTAAACGGTCCCAATGCATGACCAGTGGTTTTTAAAAATGCATGGCCTAGATGGGAGGAATGCCAGGCCATCGTGAGAGGCGTCAAGTCTGCTCCCTCCAACACTATATGACGATCACGACGACACTGTCAAGAGTGACACGATTGAGAAGAATAAAGTACCAGTGGTGAGTGTGCTTCGATAAATAGGCATAATTCATTCGATGCGGTTATAAAACAGAGCAGTACATAATGCACACGACGTACTTACATTCAAACGATAAAACCTCTTTGGGAATACCAAACCTCGAGAAATAAACAAAACACTTATACCCACTTCGAACCCAGTGCCACATTTAGAACAAGCTACGTTAACCAACGGTGTGTCAAAGAAAATGTTTCTTAGTGCAGTAAGCCCATGGAATTCGCAACGTGAAGATTATTACCTAAAAGCGAAACAGTGTCAAGCGACGGGAACGCGTCATGCATAAAGTAAGCAGTAAGCACATTGTTAAGAATATTCGAGCTTCATTTAATACCAGTGTTTTCTTTGTTAAAATTTTAGACTGTTCCGTGTTCGAAATTGCAAAGTTTTCTTTTTGTTAAAATTGAAACCGCAATTGCATGGGCTAATTTTTTAAGTCTTATTTTTTATTGTTAGAAGTTGTTGACCTCTGTTATGACGTCTGTTATTATTTTTGTTACTGGAGCCAATGGAAAATTCAACGTAGATGATTAACGTGAAATAACTTTTTTGAAATTTGAGGTCCAAATAGGAAGGATGCCGGTAATTACATAATATATTTGCACGCTCATTGTATACTTTCCTCTGGACAGAAATACCTTTTAATATTGCTAGTACAATACCTAGTACTGCCCATATTGCTTTGAATTCTTTAGTAGTCTCTTAAAATACCCACGGAAAACGACTTTTTCAAAAAAAACTTTACACTGATAACATTTGTTAGTTCGTCGATATAAAGAAAGAAAGAAAGCATAAATTGAATAACAAATAGAAAAAAAATGATACTTAAGTGGTTGTTTTTATTTAAAAATAGACAGTGTTACAAATATACTTAGGCTTAGGAAGGATTTCAAACAAAAATCTGTTCTAAAACTTTTCAATTAGGCTCTAAGTTGTACGTCGTAAAGCTTGTAAGTGATTTTAAGCTCTGAAAACACTTAAGCGATGTCTACGTAAGGAGATTCTGGAACGAATAAGCCCTTTATTATGCCACAATGCTTTAAGACAAACTCAATTAAAATGATCAAGGGTATGAAAGATTTTCTAATAAAATTAAATTCCACCTAATTTATTTGGAATAATTATTGATAGCAGTTTGAATAACTATATAAGCAACAGGCTACCGGAGATTAAGAACGAAATAACACAAATACAGACGATACAAATCTATATATTAATACGTGAAGCAAAAACTTTGTATCCCTTTTTACGAAAATTGCGCGGACGGAGGAATATGAAATTTTCCACACTTATAGAGAATATAGAGAAGAAGTGCATAATGCTAATATTTTTTTAAAATAATGCATAAAAGGTACACTAAATCAATAAAGAAATCAAAACATTACACACACTACATACCATGTATTTGACGCACACATGCATGCATACTATTTATTGTCAAACTTTTGTTTTTGACGTTTGTGGTCAAATTGAGAATAGATTAACTATTGTTTGTCTTTATTAATATTTTTTATAGGGTAGCCTTGGCGAAATTTGTGATTATAGAAGTATAAAATACAATCATAATAGTGTACAAACTTACAATTCCAATTAATTATAGTCGAATTTCGACTAATGCGGGACCTCTAGTATTGTTAAAAGACTTAAAAAAATTCCTTGACCCTCCAAATAGCCTAGAATCAGTTGACAATGAAAAATGGGTGACAAAACTAAATAAACATATTTTCACTTCATTTCATAAACGTGGTTAAATTATTTTTTTAGTGCTTACTTTTGAGTAATTACGTTTGAAAACACAGTGTCAGAGCGTTATACAAATCAGAGTTACTTGGTTATTCATTATTCTCGCATACATACAAAGAGCTCTTAAAGTAAAATAGCATTTTCATTTGTCATTCGAACCTCGGCGTACACTTGGGAGCAACAAAACGACGACACGAGCTCATAACACGGCGATATACCTTTTTTTATTACTCAAGTGTAAAGCGTATATTGTTCCTGTATTTCATGAAAAAGTAGGTTTCTCTGAAATATTCACCTGTTTACTATTAAAAAAAAATTATTGTTTATTTGGGTGGACGAGCCCATAGCCCACCTGCTGTTAAGTGGTTACTGGAGCCCATAGACATCTATAACGTAAATGCGCCACCCACCTTGAGATATAAGCTCTAAGGTCTCAGTATAGTTACAACGGCTGCTCCACCCATCAAACCGAAACGCATTACTGCTTCACGGCAGAAATAGACAGGACGATGATACCTACCCGTGCGGACTCACAAGTGGTCCTACCACCAGTAAAAAATGAACTTAAAAAGCAATTTCCTATTTTTGTCATAGATTTTTTTTCCGTAATGTCTACAGTATTATCTATATTAAAAAACAAAAAAAAATTAATGTAATGTAAGCAACACACCGTATCAAATACACAGTACGGAATCGTTTCATTAATGAAAAATCAGTGGTGGAGAGACAACTTGATAACACTAAACGAATTGCAATAAAAATTTCAGACCACGAAACAAATTACCCGAAAATAGCTCTATGATTGTGACATCAACGCATGCAGGTGCAGTATTACATGTTAGTTATTACCACTTTTTTTTTTTTTTTTCCACAGGAGAAAATCGCCGGATCCCCACCCGCGCGGCAGGTGGGGTATGTGGGAGTTGAACCTCACTAAAAACTCCTGCCGCTCACAGCCGGCGCCCTACCTCGGACCGGGCCGGAGCCCAGTCGGGGCTATTGAAACGGCGGGACAGGGTTGACGCAGAGCACATTACATCCATCCCACCGTCCCACGGACGCCGGACCGGTGGCCGCCAGCGACACGACCACCGGTTCCCTCGTTCAGCGGGCCGAGAGCCCGCTTTGATGGCGCCGCGTTACACCTTCCCCCAGAGCGGTCGGGGGAACGCGGTCTACCATCACCCGGCTTCCTATTGCGGGTGGGCGTGCGAAGCACGCCACCCCACGTCTGGGTCTCTCCCCGCACAAAACGGGTGGGACCCCTAGCTCTTAGGGGGCCAGGTCACGGATACGACCCCGGTCCCGACCCCCTGCTCGGCGGCGGCGGGTTTCTGCGTAGTGAGGAGAGCTTTCCCTCACTCGCCCCGCCGCCTCCTTCTGCGAGATGGTGCACTCGCAGAAGTCGAGCATAGCCTTCCATGACTCATCGCTGCCAAGCATCGATGCCACGACGCCAGGCAGCGACAAGTCAGGTCCTATCTTTGCGACCAGGACACGGCGCCGCACCTCCCAAGCGGTGCAGACAGCGAGCGTATGCTCCGCCGTGTCCAGGTCGTGTCCACAATGGTGACACCTCGTCGTCGGCTCAGCCCCTATCCGGCGCAGGTACTTCCCGAAGCATCCGTGCCTGGTCAGCACCTGCACCAGACGAAAGGTGAGACGTCCCTCGCCACGATTCACCCAGTCATCAAAGACCGGGTAAACCGCCTCGACGGTCCGTAGCCCCCACGTGGGGTTGGCCAATCGCCTCGACCACGACTCGAGCACGGACCGCCGAGAATGGGCCTTCCGCGCCCGCAGCTCACTTTCGGGGACACGCGCCACGCCCCGAGCACGAAGCTCGCTGCGCCACCGATAGTCGGCAGCGAGCGACTCCGCCTCCAGCTCCCATGGCGGCGTCCCCGCCAAAACACACGCCACCTCGAAGGAGACGGTGCGATATCCGCGGATGACCCTGATGGCAACGGTGCGCTGCGGCCGGCGCAGGAACCGAGCCATAGTGGCCCGGTTGCGCGGCTCAGCCCACACAGGTGCACCGTACAGGGCCATCGATCGCACCACCCCCGCGTAGAGACGGCGCACAACCTGATCCGGTCCCCCAATATTCGGGAGCAGCCGGCTCAAAGAACCGGCCGTCCCCATCAATCGGGGGACCAGCTCCGCAAAGTGAGCACGAAAAGCCCACCGGCTGTCCAACACGAGGCCGAGGTACTTCAACTGCACCCCGACCCCTATCCGGACGCCTCCAACCACGATGTGGGTGTCAACGGGTGGCGCCCTCCGCGGCCCGTGAAACCACAGAGCCTCGGATTTATTGAGCGCCACGTCGAGACTCAGCCTCCTTATCCTTCCGACGACGAGGGCCACTCCCGCTGTGGCGAGACGGGCAGACTCCCTATAATCATCCCCCCGGGCCACGACCAACGTGTCGTCAGCGTAACAAATAACGCGGAGGCCCGGGAGGAGGGCGCCCCTCAGCACCCAGCCGTACCCGATATTCCACAAGAGGGGGCCGAGAACCGACCCCTGCGGAACACCACGCACGACAGGAAAACGATGAAGGGTCCCACCGTACCCGGTACATACGACCGACCTGGCCCCCAAATAGGACCCAACCAGCCGGTGGAGGTAGAGGGGCACTCCATGCCTCTCCAGTGCCCCCCCTATCACGGTCCAGGGCAGAGTGTTAAATGCGTTGGCGATGTCAAGAGACACCGCCAGCGCCACCCCACCCCGAGAAACGGCCTCGTCCGAGAGGGACCGCACGCGAAGAATTGCATCCACGGTCGAACGGCCCTGCCGGAAGCCGTACTGCTCCGCCGACAGGTCAGGCCCCACCCCGACCAGGTGCCGAACGATGCAGGCAGCCAGAATACGTTCCAGCAATTTTCCCGCCTCGTCCAGCAGTACGATGGGACGATACCCGGCGGCTGTATCCACCGGGCGCCCCTCCTTTCTCAACAACACAAGTCTACCCGTCCGCCAGAGCGACGGAAACCGTCCCGACTCCAAGCAGCCATTATATAGCTCAAGGAGCCGGTCCCCCAGGGCACCGAGGGCCAAGGCCAATACCCGGCCGTGGACTCCGTCCGGGCCGGGGGCCGTGTCTTTCGCAGTCATCTTGACAACGGCCACCCAGAGCTCTGCCTCGGTAATACGGGGCACCTCAGCAGGAGTTTGGCCGTCGACGGTGTCAGACGGCCCGGCTCCTGCGGGAACAACGCCGAAACGATGTCCCGCAGCTGCTGAGGCTGGAGGCGCTCAGTCATAGAGGGGGCCCATGGGCGTAATTTGCCGCGTACCAATTTGTATGGGCTCCCCCACGGATCCGCTTCGAGCGCCTCCAAGAGTCTCTCCATGTTCTGCTCCTTGGCCCGCCTGATGGCCAGCCGCAGGGCGTCCTTCGCAGCGCGATATTCGCGGTGCAGCCGAGCTTCCTCCTCCGAGTTATTACCACTACAATGTTTTGGTAATTTCTTGACTTTGACTTGGCAATTTCATTCTAACCGCTTTTAAAACATATTTCTTTACCTTTTGAATCTTTATTATTATTACTTTTACAGGCAGACGAGGACACACCTGATGGTGAGTGGTCATTATCGCTCTTGAACATCAGCTATACCAGGAACACAGGCAAACCATTCCCTACCGCAGCATCAGTCGCCTAAAAAAGATGTGTGGTGTCGTGGGACATCGGATAGGATTAAGTTCTATTCGAGGTGTAAAGAAAATAATTATTCGGGTACACATTTTTTTTTATGATTTTTTTATTGATTAAAATAAAATAAAAAAACTACTTTACAAAGTTATCAACTTTATTTTATTTAAATCATTTATAAAAAATATATATTAATGATATACAAAGAAACAGCTATTTATATGAATAATAATAATAATCGTCATCACGTAGACTATACTTTAGACACTGTATAGCCATCATACTAAGACTCTACAATATAAATAATAAAAATCTTATGTTACGGACGTAGGAGGTTCGGCTACCGGCCCAAAAAAAAAAAAAAACCCTCCGCATCTGCAGAATCTGGAACTTCGTTCCAATATTTTTTTATTGCTTAGATGGGTAGACGAGCTCACAGCCGACCTGGTGTTAAGTGATTACTGGAGCCCATAGACATCTACGTAGTAAATGCGCCACTCACCTTGAGATATCAGTTCTAAAGTCTAAGGTATGTATAGTTACATTGCTTGATTCATTAAATCAGCATCATCAGCGCTTTCAAAAAATAAGCTCGCGTATTTTATAAATAGAAATCTCCTCTCAGGAATAGACAGTGAAACTTTAAACTGCCACGATAACAAGCGGTCTTAATTAATTTTTAATTGATCCCGAAACTGTGCCAAAGTTTCCGGAGGCTGTTATCTTGTTCAACGATATTATTATTACGCAAATTACATCGATAAAACCCTTTTCGTAAGGACTGATATTGTTCAATAATTGCACATCACATTGTGGATTGTAAAATTAATTTATTAAGATTTTAATCGGAATTTAATTATAACAATACTTAGTAGCCAAGTTTTTTTGAATCATTCTCACACCTAATTAGTTATCTGTGTTATACATCTACATTTGTTCACTAATAACTTCTACGATGAATATATAAATAACTATTGTTGGTAGGCCATGTTATTGCCATTGGATGCTATGTTTCTAATCCTTCTTATTTCCGTTAAGTTCATTCTAATTTGAATCGACTGATGCATAAATACATTTCAGATTTCGAACTTTTACTACAGATATAGATTTTCATCCCGGTAACGTGCAACCTAACCCATGCATCAACCCGCGGAGTTTCTCGCCGGACCTTTTCAGCGGGTCGCAATTCCGATCCGGTAGTAGATTCATTTGCGAAGCAGCTACTCTTGAGTTGTTAGGTCTTCTTCAGAGGCGCTCAGGCAGCTGTTGTCAAATCCCACCCCTCCTGGCTGAGCCTTACTCGCTCAGCTGTCCTGGCAAACTGGAAAGGCTTCCGGGACATCAGTAATACTTCAATCATAAAAAAAGGTTTTTCACCTGAATAAAATTCTCATTTTTTTGTCTAGCTAATGGGACTTAGGATGAAGGCAATATTCGCTCATTGAATAATCTGGCTTTTCATTCCGTTCCACCATCAGTGTTAAACTATAGTTAGTATGATTTATGTTAGGAATCACACAAATGTAACTAGATATTAGTTACCTAAAGTTTTTTTTTTTTTTTTTGCTTAGATGGGTGGACGAGCTCACAGCCCACCTGGTGTTAAGTGGTTACTGGAGCCTATAGACATCCACAACGTAAATGCGCCACCCACCCCGAGACACAAGTTCCAAGGTCTCAAGTATAGTTACAACGGCTGCCCCACCCTTCAAACCGAAACGCATTACTGCTTCACGGCAGAAATAGCCAGGGTGGTGGTACCCACCCGCGCGGACTCACAAGAGGTCCTACCACCAGTAATTACGCAAATTATAATTTTGCGGGTTTCATTTTTATTACACGATGTTATTCCTTCACCGTGGAAGTCAATCGTGAACATTTGTTGAGTACGTATTTCATTAGAAAAATTGGTACCCGCCTGCGGGATTCGAACACCGGTGCTTCGCTTCAACACGAATGCACCGGACGTCTTATCCGTTAGGCCACGACGACGTTAATATGTCAACACAATTTCGTAACAAATTATTTAAAAAATTAAGGTTAAATAAGAACCAAACTATGTGACTTCGACTGATAGCTTGAAATTCGTATTAAAATGTGTAGTTTATTGTTTTGTCTCTATTTAATTCCGAATATTCCATAGTCTAGGAGGCAGAGTACTTGTTTTTTTTTCTCTTTAATTTTACTATTCCATAGTCTAGCAGGCACACTACAAAATTGTCTAGTGAATTTTATTTTTATTTTATACTAAAAATCTTCTATGGAAATCAATTTATTAATATTACAGATTTGAAAATTTTAGAATGGACATAAGATTAGGCGTAAGGTAGGCATTAATTATGACAATAAAATTCAAGGTAAGAATAAATATTCTTCTTCTGAGTAGGTCTCCTCATTGCTGAAGGTCGTGTCTAATTTGATAGGTTGAAACGTTGTTGACCACTCGATGTACAATGTTCCCCGAAGTACGTGTAAGCAGATAGCGGACAGCGTTGTGGCAATACCGAGATCCTTCAGAATGGATAAGTTGGTCTGGCGTGCTGTCCATGGAATTCGCAACATCCGCCTCCAGTACTACATGTGAAAAGGGTCTCTCACTTCGTCTTATCGTCCAGGATTCGGCACCATAAAGGAAAATTGAGAAGACTAATGTACGTACCAGGCTCACTTTGAATAAATAAGCTAAATAATATAAATAAAGCTTAATAATAATAAAAATTAAGTATTTAAAAAATGTTCGACGTTCACACTGGTGGGTTGCTTTACACAAACAAACTGGTTTAATTATCGTCTAGTTTTAATATCGTCCCCGTGATAGTTAGCACTCGTTCGAATATTTGGCGGCAATCCAAATAGAGCTGTACGTTGTTTTAATGAATTACCGTGGTAATGGATTACTATTACCATTAGGTAAATGTTACAGTTTTATGGTCGGAAAAGTCCGAGTTTGTCCACATACAAAAATGCAATTAGTGCGTTAACTTTATTTTTCAATAGATAGGCTAAAATTTTTGATATTGTAGTTTCGTTGGGATCTTAAAATGCAATTTTAATGACACTATAAATGTTGCGATGCGACTCAGCTGTATTATAATATAACTATTGTACTCCCAGAAATAATGAAGCATGTCGTTTCTAGTTTACAATTAATTTTACCATAAGTATTTGTGGCGGACAGTCATCATACAATACAAGATATTTGACAGATGCCTGAAATCTCGCTAACGACATTTTCAAGATAAAATCTCTTATATAGGTATAAAAGTTCCGAACAGTAACACAACATTTGGACCGTCAGTCTACCGAGTAATTTCACCCGCTTGGTGGAAGATTTTCCCTTTTTCGTTACACTCAAGTATTAATAATAATTTAGGTTAAAAGAGACAAAGCAGAACTTAATGCTCAGTGCATGACGGGCACTGTTCACGTATGTACATCAAAGAACCTTTATGCTAATGCTAGAGATTACTCGGATCCTGCATGGGTAGGTGCTATCAATCAGCATACCTACCTATGCACAGAATAACCACGGTTTCCAATTTGAAAAAAGAACTATTGTTATATAAAATAACTTAAGCCTTTATTTTTATTCGGAAAAAAGACAGATAAAGCTGTCCATATACCTTTTAAGATTATACAATTTTCTTTAGTTATTTAAAATGCCTATAAAATAATCAATAAATGTATTGAGTTCGGTTATAATTATTGTTCCTTTTCTTTTTCATCTCAATACTTATCTTTAAAATCCAACGGAAGTATGCTTGAATAACTTTGTTATAGAATTCAGTACGTGTGCCTATGTCTTATCACTGCCAGTAATTAAAAAGTTACCAACAGATCGGAAAATCCCGGTTTTCGGGGAAACTTTCGCTTTGTGGAACGGCGCTAATTAAGTCTCGGAATTCATTATTTCTTATTATTTAACTTTATTCTTTCAGAGAATACTTCGCGCTCGGAAAAGAAGTTGTATTTAATTTCTCAGTTTGGATTTTTTTATTCGTTAAATTTTCTGAGAAATTCCAGTAAAATTTATGAGGTAGTTTGGTATTAAGTTGTAGATTTTGTTTGCATAATTAAACGTTCGATTGTTAATTTAATGTTCTATTACATGAAATAAAAAAAAACCCGGCTTTTTCAGAAAGAGGTAAGTCTTTGCTTTTTTTTTGTTGCCTAGATGTGTGGACGAGCTCACAGCCCACCTTGTGTTAAGTGGTTACTGGAACCCATAGACATCTACAACGTAAATACGCCACTAACCTTGAGATATAAGTTCTAAGGTCTCAGTATAGTTACAACGGCTGCCCCACCCTTGAAACCGAAACGCATTGCTGCTTCACGGCAGAGACAGGCGGGGCGGTGGTACCTACCCGTGCGGACTCACAAGAGGTCCTACCACCAGTAATTACGCAAATTATAATTTTGCGGGTTTCATTTTTATTACACGATGTTATTCCTTCACCGTGGAAGTCAATCGTGAACAATTGTTAAGTACGTATTTCATTAGAAAAATTGGTACCCGCCTGCGGGATTCGAACACCGGTGCATCGCTATATACGAATGCACCGGACGTCTTATCTTTTAGGCCACGATGCCGTAAAATATGTTTATGAATGTGTGTATCTATACCTATTTTTTTAGAAGTTCTTTATTCTAAACGTCTTGTTGGATTTAAGGATTTTACAAAGTGTGTCTTGAAATTTGTATTAATTATTAGATATCCTTCTAAATGAACAGTTTACTGCCATCAACACACACTTGGGTTCATAATTCGCCAATACACATACTTTTTTGACCTGTATCGGAAAATATCTGTACTACCCACTAGTTGGTAAGCCGTTACTGTAGCCCATGGTCACTAGAAATCTCAAGAGCCCAGTCAGCCACTCCATCACAAATTGATTTCTTTCAACCTTGTATTTCTACCTTTCCTTAAGTTTTTTTTGAGATAAAATAAGATATTAAAACAAGAGCCCCGTATTTTCATTTATCTTGAAAATGAAGCTCATACCGATTCCACCAAAATAAAACAAACCTCTATTCGTCTCATTCCTCAACACTTCCTTCGAACACGTCCATCAGCGGTCAAATTATTCCCATTCTCTACTCAGGAAGGCGCATTCTTTCCAACGTAGCGTGTGGTGCGAGTAAGAAGCGACAAATTGTTGACATTTTACCGTTGGATTTTTTTTTAAACGTAGACAGCCAATACTTTAGATATAACTATCACCAGTGTTTTTAAATGCACAAAAATAAAATTCTAATCGATTGGGAACAGTAAGAACGATCTGTTTAAAATAATAAATATATTGCTTATCTATGTATATAAAAATGAATTGCTGTTCGTTAGTCTCGCTAAAACTCGAGAACGGCTGGACTGATTTGGCTAATTTTGATCTTGAATTATTTGTGGAAGTCCAGAAAAGGTTTAAAAGGTAGATAAATATGAAAATGCTCGGAATTAAATAAAAATAACAATTTTGTTTTTCCTTTGATGTGTCCCCCGTCGGACGGATTCCTTTTATTTCTCTTAAGTTTATTTTATACAAAAGCTTAGGTTTTTTATTTATCGATTGAGGCACTACGAAGTCTGCCGGGTCAGCTGGTTAATAATATTTTTATCTTTGAAATTGTCTTCGTTTGAGTGTAGCAAATTATGTACATAAAAATCAAAATACACTGATCGCTTTATGCTTGCGCCGGATCTAAAAAGCGGAACTTTTCCAATAAACGTTACGAGGCCCTTGGACGGATGTCGTGTGGTCACCCCATGCATTGTTGTGTCCGTCATTGATTTGAAGCCGGCCCGTGCCTCTCTTAACCGGTTTTAATCTTTCAACCCCAAAACTTTTGTGTAACTGATTGATGTTGCGTTTTTTTTTACTTAAAATGTTATATATATATACCTGTTAGATGGTACCTGACAGTGTCATCATTATATTACTTGACATACATTTTGCAGAGTCATAGAAAGAGTCACTTAAATAGTTTCTCTCATTCGACGTTTGAAGCTGCAAGCAAAAATCAACACTATCACCTCAACAACTCGTTTTGTAGATTTAAGAAACTGTATGTTGTTTTATTTTTTAAATAAATAAATAACTGGAGACAAAATCACGCACGCACGTTAAGTACGTATTTGATTAGAAAAATTGGTACTTGCCAGCGGGATTCGAACACCAGTGCATTGCTACATACGAATGCACCGGACATCTTATCCTTTAGACCGCGACGACTTCGATTGAATTGTGTTTGAGGTTTTGATAGTTGTGGCTCAGTTTTAATTAATACATTTCCACACCTTCTAGTCTTTTGGTTAAATTCTTTGTGGGATCAAAGATAAATTAGCTTCCCATGGAGTCACCTGGATGTGATCGGTTAATATTTTTATGTGGCCACTGGTATTTTTGGCAATTGCAGGAGTCGTAGCAATAGCAGCTTACATAATATACTTTATAGACGCATAAGGCAATAGCATAATTATTGTCGGTCTGGGGAGCGGCGAAGAGGACCTGCCGACCGAGAGGGCTGGTGGTCGTGGCGCCGACGACCGCTGGCCCGGCGTCCCGAGGGGGAGGGTGATGGGAGAGATGTACTGCCCACTAAGCGCTTCACTCTCCCCCTTTGCCTTTTCATGAGTTCTGTCTCATGCGAAATTCGGACGTGGGTTGTTGAGCGACAGGACGATTTTCTCTTGAACAAAAAATAAAAGGGCATAATTATTATTATCAGAATCGA
Source organism: Bombyx mandarina (assembly GCF_030267445.1). Classification (NCBI taxonomy): domain Eukaryota; kingdom Metazoa; phylum Arthropoda; class Insecta; order Lepidoptera; family Bombycidae; genus Bombyx; species Bombyx mandarina. Next base: position 1,867,920 of record NC_143228.1, on the reverse strand, counting down.
TTATAGTTGTAAATTTTATAATAATTTATGTTTTTAGGTATAGATAAGCGTAATTGATCTTTCTTTAAAATAGCTGATATTTCATACAATGATTCTACATAAATCTCTTCAGTTTCGCGAGATTACGTAAGGCACCGACTGTACTGAATCTTTCCAATATCGTGTTAAATTTCAATTACACGAAATCTCATCTGCCCACAAATCATACTGATAATTCATTCGCCGCTTAAAATATATTATACTATAACAGTACAATAATTCTTGGAATTTTATCCATTAAAAGAAATTCGATACATTGGTGAATTTCTCGACAAAAAATAAATAAGAGGAATGAAAAAAAATCACCGTTTCTTTTCGGATTCGGCGTAAGAGCTCGTCAAACACCTGATACCGTGTCAAAACTGTCTTCATAGGAAAGCAATGAGTTTGCGGTGTAATTTATAAGCGTTAAAGGTTTTAGAACTAATACGGATTACTAGATAGAGGTAGATTAATGAAAAAATACTTAAAAGTTGATGGCCTAGCACTTTGGGTCAAGAAGTGGATAAATTTGTCTTAAATGTACTTTTTATTTATTTTTATTGCCCTTGTAGGCAGACGAGCATACGGCCCACCTGATGGTGAGTGGTTACCGTCGCCCATGGACTTCAGCAATGCCAGGGGCAGAGCCAAGCCGCTGCCTACCGTTTAATACTCTCCACAAGCCTCGTTTAAAATAGGACATGTCATAGCGCTCGGGAAACACCGTGGAGGGGAGCTCATTCCATAGCCGGATGGTACGTGGCAAAAAAGACCTTTAAAGACCTTAAGACCTTTAAACACCTTTAAAGACCTTAAAGACCTTAAAGACCTTTAAAGACCTTAAAGACCTTTAAAGACCTTAAAGACTTTTAATGTGGTTAGTTTTTTTGTAGTGATGCATACATTGAAAACGTGGTTAAAAACAGGCTCTGAATTTTTAAATATTTCGTCGCTGTGGTGAAACTGGATTCTAAATTAGTGGTGAATTCATGACGATTCGAAATTGCTTGCCCATTTAATGAACAAAACGTTTTGACTTTTACAGTGAAAGATGTCTTGAAGAACAATTCTAACTATTAAGTGAGATTTATATTTCAGTACGTGGGAACTTGGGTGTGACCCTGGAATTAGTGATGTCCATCATCCAATGGTTAATTTCGTTTGAACTTCGTTTGCGGCTTACCATTAGGTAACAAAACGAAAAAAATAATTAAGAATGAAAAAAGACAGTCTTGTTTTTTTAAGCAAGGTCATTGAAAACGACCGTTGCATTCGTATTTCGTGTGCCAAGGTTAAAACTCTGCAAGAGGATGACACTTTCTAAAAAAAGTTACAAAGTATAAATAAGGGACGATTGTTAAATAGCTTTACATTTTGTACAGTAATCATACAATTGAGAAGTTAATCTTATATGGAAACTTAAAAAGTAAAGTCTGCCAAAAAAATCTTACAGAAAATATTATATTTAAAAAAAAAACAATAAAACTCGCTATTCGCTTATAGCTTAAGTTGCGACACACGATATACATTACAAATTATATTTTTTCCGATTCCCGTCACGCGACACTTGCGCTCAGTGTCGAATATTATTTTCCTCGTTAACTCGCCGTCATTCGATACTAATAATCGCTATGATATCGATTACGGAAACCTTACTAACAAATACGAAAGGGGTATTAAAATTCTAGGCGTTTTCTCGAAGCGCGTGCTTTACGTCGAAAACCGGTTCAGGAAAAATCGTAAATAAACATAATTAATCGGTGGCGTTATCGATTCGTAACTTTATAACTTTATTTGATTCGCATGATTATAAATGATTCACAATTTTTTATTTATTAGATTGTTAAATTAATAATATTCGTATGTTAATCGCAGAATCGTTTTTGAAAGTCGAATATTGTTTAAGTTTGGATCGTTAAAATACGATTTATTAATTAATTCATTTCGACATTATCAATTTTATTATTTGTTTTTACAACAATTCAGATCTTTAAAACTAAATAGATATTTACTGGGTGTAAATTAACGAAGGTAGTTTGTTGCTTGCTTACACCTCCCGCGTCATATGAGGTTATCGACCCCGACCTGTTTTGCATTCAGTACATTGCGAATAGTGAAGCCATAAGTTAATTTAACATAAGACTTTTCCATTTCGCTTTAGTGTTAAATGTTCTTTTTTTTTATTGGTTAGATGGGTGGACGATCTTACAGCCCACCTGGTGTTAAGTGATTAGTGGATCCCATAGACATCTACAACGCACCATCCACCTTGAAATATAAGTTCTAAGATCTTAGTATAGTTACAACGGCTGCCCCACCCTTCAAACCGAAACGCATTTCCGCACTGGTAGGTATCACCGCCCTGCCTATTTCTGCCGTGAAGTAGTAATGCGTTTCGGTTTGAAGGACGGGGCAGCCGTTGTAACCATACTGAATTTATATCTCAAGGTGGGTGGCGCCTTTACATTGTATATGTCTATGGGATCCAGTAATCACTTAACACTAGGTGGGTTGTGAGCTCATCCAGCACGCAATAAAAAAAAATTAAAAATGTATGCTCTACCTCTATTAATTGTGCATATTGATAAAGTTTGATTTTGTATAACGTCACGTTAATCGTTCGACATAAAAGCCGTTCGCAAGCACGATATGTATGTCGTTACTTAAAAATGGTCTCTGTTTTCGAGATTATAACCTAAATAATTTGTAATCGCATCATTTGGTATGGGTATGCTATATATTTTTGAACATTGGCACCATTCGCGAAGCAGCTGCCCTTGAGTTCTTAGGTCTTCTCCGGAGGCGCTCGGGCAACTGTTAGTAAATCCCTTCTCTCCTGACTAAGCCTTTGCTCGCCCACCTGTCCTGGTGAAGCTGAAAGACCCGGACCACTAGTGATCCTTACTTCTTAAATAAATAAAAACTTTTGAACAATTAATAAATTCATATTTCAATATTACATTTATTAGTTTCATATACAACTCTGTTGTATGAATGTATGAAAACTCTTTTATTTTTGGAACGAAGTTCCTTATGGGACGATGCGGAGGGGTACCCTAACCGGGAAAAAACGTCCGTAACGTAAGATTTTTATTAATAATGCACACAGTGTACGACTTAACTTGGTAATAACGTACAAAAAATAACATATTTTTTATCATTCATTGACCACGATCTCAGAGCGTTCGTTTGCGCAATACACTAACTCTTATGCAAGCAACCGTGAATGAAGTGTACCACAATAAGTTCGCACGTTACCAAATGACCGTGGGTTGTTGCGAAACCTCCGGTTTTATTTTCTTCATACCTCGAATAGAATTTAAATTAATATTTTTATAATAAGGAACTTCGTTCCTATCCGCTGTTCCACGACACCACACATCTTTTTTTATTAAATAAATGTTCAACGATTTTATGCATCACATTATTGTGCCCACGGGTGTCTAAAAAGTTTCATTAAAATTAAATATTTACGAGAATCGAACTTCAAACTACACGAGTAAACCAACACATTACCAATAAAATGAATGTGTATTGAATGCGAATCGCTAGACTACTACTAACTAATAACTATTCGTAGAATAATCCAGGAAGCGGTTAAACTCGTGTTTTAATGTTAATGTTGGGACCACTGTGCGTTAGAACTTGCGCCATTTGTGCGTAAAATTGAATCTGCTTTTATATCTTCTATCTATATATATAAAAATGAATTGCTGTTCGTTAGTCTCGCTAAAACTCAAGAACGGCTGGACCGATTTGGCTAATTTTGGTATTAAATTATTTGTGGAAGTCCAGAGAAGGTTTAAAAGGTACATAAACATAAAAATGCTCGGAATTAAATAAAAATAATAATTTTGTTTTTCCTTTGATGTGTCCCCCGTCGGACGGATTCCTTTTGTTAGTTTTAAGTTTATTTTATACAAAAACTTAGGTCTTTTATTTATCGATTGAGGCACTACGAAGTTTGTCGGGTCAGCTAGCTGGTGTGAATAAATTTTTGTTCATGACATGAAAAATGTTTTATTAGTTAGTTTGAATTTTATTTCACTGCTTTCAAACGTGGTACAGCTTACTATCACACACGTATGTGATTATGATAGTGAATCTATGAATAGATAATATTAATTATAAAATTGCCTGTATATAACAACAGTAATAAATAAAATATTATATATTTAATGTATACATGTGAAGTGTGGAAGCTAACATTACATTGATATGCTGGGCACTTTTATATTCTATACTCACTAGCTCGTGAGTATTTATTTGCTTAATTAGTAATTTAACATTGTCAGTCTTCCTTCAGAAGTCCACAGTTTCAGAGGTCGCCTCATATCCTTCATTATATTATCTGTGACGAATGCCTCATTTCTATTTCACGTGACGCGTAACTAATCGTTTCTTTACTTTAGAACTTCTACGGAAATAGAGAAATATTGTGTGTTCAATATTGTTTACGCATAAAATGTATGTTGGAGCTAGGTGGTCTTTACTGGGTTTATTTATTTAGTAATTTGTAATTACTAGTAATTTTGATGAAATTTTGAATTTAGAGAGAGAGAGAAAGAGAGCATTCTTTATTTTACACCAAAAAATAAATAAACAATGCGATACTTCTTCTTCTCAATCGTGTCACTCTTGACGGAGTGGTCGTGATCGTCATGTAGTGTTGGAAGAGGCAGACTTGATGCGTCTCACGATGTCGCGCCGTCTCTCCCTGCTCGAGGCCATTCTACTGCACTCATTTAGGGGACCTCCCACTGCAGTTTTAATATTAAAAACAAAAAAAGTACAATTGGCAGTCTTATCGCTAAGAGCGATCTTTTCCAGACAACCATCAGGTGGACAAAAATCTTTTGGAAACGAATTATGCGCGGTGTACCCAGTGATATATACCTATATACATACACACATACATACACATACACATATATATATCCGTAAATATACATACAATTAATACACAATGTAATATAATAATAATGATGTATTAAAAATTTAGCTAAAATTCAGACATATAGTTAAGTTCTATTTTAAGATAAATTGACAGACTAGCCGCTTCTTGTATCAAGCCCTTATTAACTGGCAAGATTTGACCTAGATAAATAATCGTATTGTACATAAGTTGCATGTTTAACAAAAGTATGTAATAAAATTAGATCCACGATTTTTTTTATAACTTAGATGGGTAGACGAGCTCACAGCCCAACTGTTGTTAAGTAGTTACTGGACCCCATAAATATCTGCAACGTAAATGCGCCACCCACCTTGAGATATAAGTTCTAAGATCTAAGTATCACAACGGCTGCCCCACCCTTTAAACCGAAACGCATTACTGCTTCACGGTAGCAATAGGCAGGGTGGTGGTATCTACCCGTGCTGACTCACAAGAGGTAAGTCCGCACGGGTAGATACCACCAGTAAGATGTAAATATCAGATAAGTAATTTTTTTTTTATTGCTTAGATGGATGGACGAGCTCACAGCCCACCTGATGTTAAGTGGTTACTGGAGCCCATAGACATCTACAACGTAAATGCGCCACCCACCTCGAGATACAAGTTCTAAGGTCTCAAGTATAGTTACAACGGCTGCCCCAACCTTCGGACCGAAACGCATTGCTGCTTCACGGCGGAAATAGGCGGGGTGGTGGTACCTACCCGTGCGGACTCACAAGAGGTCCTACCACCAGTGAGAATATCAGTTGTATATACGTATGGATAATGAAAGTACCTAAATCTATCTCCGGGAAAGTATTATCGATAATAGTTGCTGTTACATGGTGAAAAAGGCTACTAACCCCTGGTTTTGTTTTCTCTGAACAAAATTGGTATCATTTGTAAGTGTGTAAACATTAAGCATTCCGTTACACAGCTGTGTTCTCTCAGAGCGATATAATTTTCTGCGTTATTGAACTGCACTATGCCTGAAAATGTTCGTGCTGACACGCCTGTACACACAGCGGTTCCGTTCGATGTACAAGTTGGCGAACTACTGTTTGTTGGCTAAGTTTTTGTTTTTTTGAAGTGAAACTTCTTTAGGCGCATGAGGGTAAAATTTTTACAGAACGTCACGCAGGTATGCAACGGAAGTGACATCAAACTACTATTGAAATTAAGTACCGGTAAAATGGGGCGATTAGGGATTGAGAGGCGAATCGGGAAAAAACCGGGAAATCTTTCGACGCTCAATATAAGTTTTATATTCGTTGCAAAATCTTCCATTTTTTTGTAGTTTAATAGTAGAATGTTGAAAGTTCACGAAACAACTCTGAATATGCATGATAATAGCTGCTGACTTATAAAAAATCGCGTTGCAAACTAACTTCCTGTGGTGGTAATTATTTTAGTGCTAGAAACTTTGCTCTCTTTTATTTATTTGATAATAACAGAAGACGACTATGATTTATAAACTTTATTTAGTGTTTGAACCAGCATATATATTAAAGGTAAGTCTCAGTTGTTATTGGTTTTAATGTATTTGATTAAATAAAAATACAGGTAAAAATCTGTTGTTTTTGGGGATATTGGGGACGTCTTAGGTATAAATAACAACGAAAAAGGGGTCAATTGGGATGAGAATACGTGAAATGGAAACGACCTAAGTATAAATAGGTACAGGTTTGTAGGGTTGTCTATGTAGTTATAACAATATTTTTTAAATTTGTTGGTAAAAATCTGGTTTATTCGAAGCGAAATTGGGAATAAGTCTTTAGTTGAAATAGATAAGCAATTTAATATAAGTAAGTCAATTTTGCAGAGACATGTAACAAGATCAATGAAATCTCAAGGTGGACAAAAATGTCTAAGTAATACATAATAAAATATTTAATATTCGTTCAGAGTGGGGGGTATTCATCTGATTAATCCATGGAACAACCGACACACCTAATCTCTTAACCCAGATAGAAATATCAGCCCCTAAGTACTTACCAAGAACGGAGAAATATAAACCGTTTCTAAGAAAGCCTACTATATATTATTATGTATAAATAAATAAATATATATATATATATATGTATATATATTTTGTTGTTAATGCACTGTCGATTGCACCTATAATTGAGGTGATGTCTGCCATGTACTTTTGTCAGTTTTTCAATTTTTTTTATTGATGATCACTTTGTTGGTGCAACTAAATAAATTAATTAATTAAAACTATATATAAAAATAAAAGTAGTGCCAACCCTAGCAAATTTCTCATTTCGTCCCAATTAACCGCAATTTTCGGGTAAATAGGGATTACACCTATTTTTGCATTTTTTGCTTAAACTGGAATGCTAGTTGCTTAATTTTAAATTAGACAACAAAGATGCCCCCAAGACTCAATCATTTTGATCCTGATATAGCATTATATACATCAACAACTACCTTAAAATTGCTCATAAAGTTGGAATTTGTCCCTAATCGCCCCATTTTACGGTACTTGTCAAATGTTAGTAGTAGTAGTGGTTGTATTTTTCCAACTGGAAAAGCAAATGTATCATACCATACAGCCTAATACTTTATAATTTTCTTGTGAAAAATGTTAATAGGAATTGAAATGAAATGAAAAGAATTTGGAACATTAATCAAATAGCATGAAATTAAATTAGTCAATTCAATTGCCAAAATATTAGTCATTTACAATTTAGAAATCTAAACATAATGTGACTGTCAACACTGAGGTTTGAGATTGACATTTGACAGACTTTTGGCGGGAACATATCTTCCTTTTTCTCTTCCTCTAAGTCTCGGAAATCTAAAGTTTTAGATTTGTATAAATATAAGCAAGACTTATAAATTAGTTCGCCAAAAAAGTTTCACTTCTGACATGTGTACTTTGTACGCACGCACTTTTTTTTTCCTACCTAAACTGATAGCGTTGAGAGGCTATTTCAGCGTAACCTTAAAATCAAAAATCAAAATATTTTTTTTTTTATTCAACGTAAATGAAAGTACATACTTTTTGAACGTCAAAAAGAACTACCGCCAATTCACAAGAACTAGCCTCCGTCCTGAGAAGAACTGGCAAGAAATTCAGCGGGCATGTCTTTTTTATTTTTTTCAATATCATATATTTTTTAAATATTCATTTTTACAATGAGTATTATAACGTAACAATTATTGCAATATTAAAATCCCCGGAGCGAGCAACTCATTCCCACTTTGTGCAATCTTCTAGATAATCATTGACTTTATAATAAGCTTTATTGCACAGATGTTCTTTAATAGTTTTCTTAAACCCATGTATATGTAGGTTCTGAACATCTTGTGGGATATTGTTGTACAGGCGCACAGACAAACACCCGAATGAATTTCGTATCTTATGTAACCTACTCATCGGCACAACAAGCCTGTGTTTGTTGGAACAAACTAGTAGGTGAGCTCACGGCGCTCAAGCTGGAGTAATACGAGTAATGTCAACACTGACCCTAGCAAGAGCCGTGCTTCGCAGAATCTACCACCGGAACGGAAACGCGACCCACTGAGAAGATCCCGCGAGAGATTCATTGGGCTGTGTCTATGGGAATTTTGGTAAAAATATGATGAAACTATAGTTTTTGTCGAAGACGTATGTGGCTGAAACGTATTTCGTCGAGATCTTCAATTCCATTCACGAACTGAGCTTAATTTTAATATGTAGCGCGTGATCCTAAATTTATTAGGTAAAATAAAAATTTTCGTGTTTGATGTTTAAGTCTACATCTGTCTTTGTACGGGAACGCCTCAATACATTGTTCTACGACTATACAGAAGGTACAAATTAGTTATGATTCTATTATACAGTCTAATCACAAGTACTGACACAATTAAAAATAATACATTTAAATTTAGAAACTCTTACATGAATGTCATTATTACACTGGAAGTTCATAGAGTTTTCTTATTATCGCGCTAATATTTGTTAGATATTGTTGTGAAATTAATATGTCATGAAGCGAAATGAAATTTTCTAAACTTCCTGGTATCAGTGGAATGTTTGTGTACCGGGCTATTAGTCTGTGAAAAAAGACAGGGCTTGCCGTTTATAAAAGACGTAACACTTAATTGATAAATTAAAAATGAATAGATACAATCTGAAATTTGGAAAACGTTAAAATCAGAAAAACTTCTTAGGCCTAACGCAAAGTAATGTAAAAACGAGAGTAGAATGCAGTAATGAATATTTCATGTTATATCTATAATCTATATATATAAAAATGAATTGCTGTTCGTTCGCTAAAATTCGAGAACGGCTAGACCGATTTGGATAATTTTGGTCTTGAATTATTTGTGGAAATCCAGAGAAGGTTTAAAAGGTAGATAAATATGAAAATGCTCGGAATTAAATAAAAATAACAATTTTGTTTTTCATTTGATGTGCCCCCCGTCGGACGGATTCCTTTTGTTTGTTTTAAGATTATTTTATTCAAAAGTTTAGGTCTTTCATTTATAGATTGAGGCACTACGAAGTCTGCCGGGTCAGCTGGTAATAGATAAAAATAGATGTTTTCTTTGTTAAGCAATTTTTGCGAAAAGCCATCCGGCTATGGAATGAGCTCCCCTCCACGGTGTTTCCCGAGCGCCCATGACATGTCCTTCTTCAAACGAGGCTTCTGGAGAGTATTAAGCGGTAGGCAGCGACTTGGCTCTGCCCCTGGTATTGCTGAAGTCCATGGGCGACGGTAACCACTCACTATCCGGTGGGTCGTATGCTCGTCTGCCTACAAGGGCAATAAAAAAAGCCATTTCCTATTGAGGATAAAAACGTAAACCGTTGTGGTATTACAATTTATAAGGTACGGCTATCCATCAAGCCGTGTATCACAATGGCGAAGTGATGGCTGGATTTGTTCCGCTTATTTCCGGCGCCGCGTCCGGATACTCCGGCAACCGTCCGACTCCGCGCGGATATTTCCGGTATTACAATTTCAATGGCTCTTAAAATATTCTTTGGCTCATAATTGAATAGTTATTGATTGATCTTGGATAACTGGTTCACCTATATTGTATTGGAAAATCCCTTTATCCATGTGCGTTTAGAAAAAATCTGAGGAAGTTTTTGGTCAGTCCGGCAATATGCATAGACGATATCGATAGCGGAAAGATATCCGGCTATAAAATAAACTTTCTAGATTTAACGGTTCCAATTTGAGATCTTCTTCTGTGATCCAGCTATTAGAAAAGCATATTCATAATTCAAATTTAAAAAATAATTCCACCGGTCCTTGAATACCACATGTTTCAAAATAAATGACTATGGTCATGAAAGTTTCGAACTCTATGTCCAAGGACTCCAACTACAAAGGGCACTAACCAATATTTGTAGTCGGATAATTTTATCTCCAGCCCAGAAATAACCGGTTCAAGACCGGTTCTGAAAACATTACTTAATTCGACAACAACAAACCACTCCACCGGCACTCATTGATCTAATACAACTAAAAAAGTAAATAATATTCATTTATAAATGAAATGAACCGGATTATCCGTGGACTGGTACACGTTTCGTCCATTTACAACGACAACGCTTAATGGAGCTCTTGATGTGGGGCCTGATACAACGCATTAATGCCGATTTCAATCAAAAAAAATATTTCAGTATTGTTTATCCGGTTTATGTGGTAATTGGGAAAGCGGTTATTTAAAATTACGAAAACTATTCAGTTTGTATATTTAATTATGGTGCTAAAGTAATTTGCTGTGATAAAAAGAAATTTTAATTAGTAAAATTGCACTAAAAAGATTTAATGTAACACAATACCTATAACCTGGTTATCGATGAGAATAACTACATACCATTTAAAGATAGATAGATACTTCTACATCTTATATTGACACATGAGGACTAAATCACAATTGTATTGTATAGCAGATAGCTGCTCCAACCTTTAAGCCGAAGCGTATTATTACTACTTAGCATCAGAAATTGGAAATTGTGATTGAACTGAACGGTGATTGTTACCCGAATTAAAATTTTTTGTGGCTTTGATTTCTATTACAAAACCTCGCGTGTTTTGGTTCCAGACCGGCAATGCAATGCCGCCGTCGTCAACATGTCTTTTGGATTCTCCAGATCCACTCTGGGTTCTTTTAGACTCTACAAGCACTGGTCAACGTCTTTTTGGAACTCGTCGAATACGACCAAGAGTTTGATGTGCACCTCAGCCCATAGACACAGCCTGCCGAGTTTCTCGCCGGATCTTCTCAGTGATTCAGTAGATTTAGCGAATCACTGCTATGTTTGCAAACCTTTTCAGGTTGAGCCCGTGATCTCACCCACCAGTCCGAAGCAGAAATTATCACGTAGGCTAACAGCGATTAATTACGGGACAAAATAATCAGATCTACATGAATTGATGTATGTAAAAATAAATGCCACCACTCTATGCATACTACTCTGCCTATTTCTGTAATGGAGATCTCATATTTTTCAATTCGAATAATAGGCCGGCTATCCAACAAAACAATTAAAGTATCTCTGAGTTTGTGCTCGCATTCAGGTTACGGTCATCTATATGGGTGCCTGTATTTTTTATTGGGCTTGTTCCGAATGTATAGCAAAAATATACTTTCTGTTTCCACTAGGCTCCGAGTGCGTAAACATAACAGTTATATTTCATTCATAACAAGCTCCGTAACATTCGCTACTAGGTATCGGTGGGCTGTCGTTGTATATCTCCAAGCTACCGCGTACGGTGGTAGGCAGTAAATAAAATACTTAGATTACAACTCGCGCTTGCTGCGTTATCGCGTTTTGACATTGCGAAGTCGCATATCAAAATTATTGCGGAGCGCCTTGTGTTACGAGCGAAACTGTTTTTTACGTCATATTGTTTAGAATTTACTATATTTTTTGCCCGTCCCTTGAATATTGCTCTAAGGTATGTACATCTATTGGAAATTATATCCATGCTTAATCACCGCACTGCTTGAAGGAATTTCATTCAGCCTAACGTCTTGTTTTTAATAATAATTTAATATAACTAATATTTAATTAATAATTAAATTTACTGGTGTTAGGACCTCTTCTGAGTCCGCACGACTAGGTACTACCGCCCTGCCTATTTCTGCCGTGAAGCAGAAATTCGTTTCGGTTTGAAGGGTGGGGCAGCTGTCGTAACTATACTGAGACTTATATCTCAAGGTGAGTGGCACGTTTGAGCTGTAGATGTCTATGGGCTCCAGTAACCACTGAGCATCAGGTGGACTGTGAGCTCGTCCAGCCGTCTAAGCAATAAAATATGTTTACTAGTTACTACTGTATGCTAATAATCTAAGGTGTTGGTTTTCCTTGTAATAAATACCTAAACTACGTGAACCGGATCTTTTACTGACAGTACCTTTCAAGAAATATTTTTTACAGCATCAAATTACGCAATGTATTATGTATGCCCTTTGTCAGTGTTACCAATAGGTATTTTTAATTTATTATATAGAGGGACGAATAAGGTCTCCTGTTGTTAAGTGGTGACTAAAGCATATAGATATGATAGTGTGAATGTCGCCATCCATGTAATTAGTTATCAATTTATGATACGTTTATTTAATAACATATGAGGTATGGACTTCCGTGGTATTGACAATGCCAATGAGTGATAATAACATTTCAAGCTTTTTGTCAAACACCTTTTAAAAATCTTTACGAAGCTGCTAGTTCTTGTATTATAGTTGGAAATGAAAGCAAAAAGATACATAGGTATTGCTTATTGTATGGTAACAGTTATTGATCCACATTTTTTAGCTCAGTACGCTTGTGACTTAGACTACGCACATAAAAATACGACTTTATGACTAAGGAATCACGCACTATCCATGACGTACGAAGATCTCAACGAAAATTCCGATTAGATAAAAGATGGAGTCAGTTGACGATCGCCAGTATTCATATTCAATGGCTCCAATATGAAGCAAGATCAGTACTTTTTTTATTTTTATTGTTTAGATGGGTGTGCGAGCTCACAGCCCACGTGGTGTTACGTGGTTACAGCCATAGACATCTACGACATAAATGCGCCACCCACCTTGAGATGTAAATTCTAAGGTCTCAAGTATAGTTACAGCGGCTGCCTCACCCTTCAAACCGAAACACATTACTTCTTCACGGCAGAAATAGGCAGGTATGATACCTATCCGTGCCAACTCACAAGAGGTCCTACCACCAGTAAAATGATGATGATCTTTAACAAATAGTATTCGCTTAACAGTCGCTAAGCATCAGACAGACGAATACAAAAGAAAATTAAGCTTAAAACATTAAAATGTGAGCTTAAACGCAGTGGAATAGAGTCCTTTAGGGGTATTTTATTTCAAACAAACCCAATCAAGATTTTTTGTCTCTATCTAACTCATCGATTTTTATTTCTGAGTACAATAACCTTCAGTCGTGGTCTATCTGATAAGCAAACTAAATTGTTTCTTGTTGAATTGAAGCTTGTTTCATATTGGTGTGCATTTTCCAGTGTCAAGTTTTCATTTGAGTATTTCTAATTCGTGTCGCAAAATGGGCACCAACATCCACGTTTTATGGATTCAAAGTTCAACAGCATCCAACCAGCAAAACCAATCGGTTGTCTTTAAAGTCAGTTACTGACGATAGTTGAATGTAACAACGTCATAACAAAATACTGATGGAATGGTTTCATTTTTCAATTACCGCAATTATCGCTGCCTGGCGAAAACTTGACGAAAACATGTAAATGTATTATTGTATAGCAGCTGTCCATGCGGATGCATCGCTCACTCAAGTAGGAGAAACACAGATGTCGAATGCTGCCGAACGCGGAGGCCGATTGTGCCTCTTTGTCGCTCGCTGCGCGCTCTCGCTTGCACTTTAAGCCTTAAATGGTACGCCTCAGAGCGAGGTAACGCCGCATGAGTCATGTTTTTTCGTGCGTGCAGCCGGCTTCATCGAATTATAGGACGTTGTCACGTCAAAAATATATAAAACATAATTTTATAGAACGGAAGTCTGGTAATTAATCAATAAAAAAAAAAATCGATATCGGCATATTCGAATCGTTAAATCGTCGCTCCGGGGCTGGTTCATTAATAAAACTTAATTAACCCCCGCATTAAGAACTCTGGGCGGATTAACTCCACGTCTCTCCGACGAATTAATTGGGATTCGCCCGAATTATTGGGAACACCTCTCTAGAAAACATACGGGAACGTTTAATTACCAGAACGGTCCAAAGAACATTAGATGTATATGTTAAAAAAAAACATGTTTATGCTGAGCTTTCGACGTTGCCCATGGACATCAGCAATGCGATAAGCACAGTGAGGCTGATGCCTATTTAGAACTTTTTTCGCAATTCGTTTGAAGGAGGAAGATGAATTTCTAGAGCTCGAGGATTTGAGGAAGATTCTAGGGCAGATGCAGAGTTGCAAAAATACCTTTAGTATACAATTGATTCTGTGTAAATTATAATTTAAGTTAATAGAAATAAACTAGATGGCGTTGGTGATTTTTATTTGGCAAGTAGTGAACAATCCGGCATAAATTAGAGTTCTATGTTTACCTGACTTTTTTTTAATTGCTTAGGTGGGTGGACGACCTCACAGTGTTAAGTGGTTACTGGGGCCCATAGACATCTACAACGTAATTGCGCCACCCACCTTCAGATATAAGTTCTAAGGTCTCAGTGTATGTAGTAACAACGGCTGCCCCATCCTTCAAACCGAAACGCATTACTGCTTTACGGCAGAAATAGGCAGGTGGTGGTACCTACCCGCGCGGACTCACAAGAGATTTTTAACAAATTATATGGAATAGCTACTTCGTTACCTATATGGCGTCGATTATACGATTTTCTCGCTGTATTATGTATGCACGTTTGCAGGCGATTATATGTGACAAAAATAGTCTCTAGAAACGTACTGTGTATATATATACGCTTATATATGAAGCGGTTGATTTCTGGTGTCAGATAGAGCGATAACAGGATAGCCTCAAATAATTCTTCTGAACACTACCCTTGAATATAATAATAATACAAAACACAGAGAAAATTCGTTTTTCTGTAGACCCGGAGTGGTTCCAAATGATTTTACCTGGACAAGGTTTTGTTGAAAATTGTATTATATCGAGCATGATTAAATTTTAAAGTTATGGTAAAAGCCGAAAATTTAAATATCCACATTTATGTAATGAATCATTATAATGAATTTTTAAAATTATTCTATTACCTCATTTTCACTTTTCACAATAGCAGCGATAATAAATGTGAATTAGCGTCGTATGTTTTCTTTCGAGTTTTTTTTTTTAATACACATTTTGTGACGTCTAAATCATTTTCAATTTCCTTTAACGTATCGATTTTATAGGTTAAGAAGCTGTCGTAGCGTTATATATTTATTTTTTCTCTTACCTGTGCTAGTGATCTCGAGGGATTATACTAGTTTCAAAGAACGTGTGGGCTCAGACTGGCGAATTTGCTAACACTAGCTCTAGTAAGGGCAGTGCTTCGCTGAATCTATCACTGGATCGGAATCATGATACACTGAGAAGATCCGGTGAGAAACTCAGTGGATAATTTTTTTTATAAACTACGGTCTGTGAACGACTTTGAGTTGAACGTAACGCACTCTGAAATAAGTGGTAAGTCTTAAAATAAGCAGGATGGTCGTATCTACCCGTGCGGACTTACGATACATCTTACCTATAAATGCTAGTTGGCGATCACAGTACGTTGGTATAATACTTAGGAATTCTGTTGTCCATTCACAAGCGAATTAAATAGTCGCTTTTACGACGCCTGCAGGAGGAGATGAAGTGGAGAGATTCCAGGACATCACAAATGTAAGCTTACCAAATGAATCATGAGATTCTATCCATCCAAAACAGTATATAAATAGCACGTATCGGATATCTATTTATAGACACAATATTATTACCTGATTCCACCTTTAAAAGAGCTATTAGTAAATTTGTACAAAAATAACATCATTAAGAATTAAAAACAACGGACCTATCACAATATCAACGAGTACAAAATTCATTTACTTTAACTTTTAAAATAATTATAATGAAAATAAACTTCACAAATATCTTCCGTCACATCAAAGCACAGAAAAGGCGTAACCCAAAAATAGTACATGCGACTTTTGAATTATTTACAAACAATGTTAGTCCTGACATAACAGATCATGACACATTAAACAAGAAACTGAGGATAAATAAACTCTAACTCCTGAGAGTCAAAGATGAGATTCCCTTGCGTTATTTACGTAAGGAATTCCCCAAATGAAATCCAATTTTATTTCTTGAACAATTAATTTTAAACTCAATTGTAGGGCTTAAGTTTTGAGCTCGTGTTAGAACATAAAAATTAAATTAATTTATTGTTTCTTTTCGGGATCACTTGTATTTATTCCTGGAAAAGGATATAATTAATGTATTACTTGAGTATGTTATTAATAGCCGATTCATTTACTTACGTAGTTATTAAGCTTCAAAAATCAGTCTATTTTAGAATTCCATGTAGAATCTAGAATTCAAGGCTGTTTGTTTAATGATTTAATGATTAATTTACTATCTGGTAGGCTATTTTTAAGGCAAATTAGGCGAAATCTAGACCTTGTGTATCATCGATGATACGGGCGAATGCTTGTGTTTCAAAAAATTAAATTCACCACGTAAAACTTTTCGAGGTACGCGTTGGAAAAGGATCAAACACAAATATTTTGATGAAAAATGTCCTGTGTGGCGACACTCGCGTTATAATTTTGGACAACTTCGTAATAAATAGCAAGCAGTGGTTTACCCAAAATCTATGTATGTATATAAAAATGAATTGCTGTTCGTTAGTCTCGCTAAAACTCGAGAACGGCTGGACTGATTTGGCTAATTTTGGTCTTTAATATTTGTAGAAGTCCAGAGAAGGTTTAAAAGGTGAATAAACATGAAAATGCTGGGAATTAAATAAAAAATACAATTGTGTTTTTCCTTTGATGTGTCCTCCGTCAGACAGATTCCTTTTGTTTGTTTTAAGTTTATTTTATACAAAACTTTAGGTTTTTTATTTATCGATTGAGACACTATGAAGTCTGCCGAGTCAGTTAGTTATCAATAAAAAAGTCATAAAAAAAAATTAGGTTAAATTTTTTACTAAAACATTAACTATAAAGAAAACAAGCAATTTACATATTTCCCTTTCATCACCTTAACGTTTCAATTCTCGTAATAATCTCGATAGTGAAATTTGCATTTAAAACGAAGACCAAAGGTCGGTCAGGTGGGCCATTCACTTACCGTCACGGATTACAGATAACGGATAATGGGCTTTAATTGTAAATGGCTTAGTGCTTCTTAAATAAAAGCCATAGTGTTTATTAATTTCAAAACGTATAAGTTTTTAAAATAGGAAACTGAAATTATAGTTTTTATATTTAAACTTAAATACAAACATAATTTATTCTATGTACATAATATTTAATATATATTTATAAAGAAAGAAAAATAATAATTTTTTTTACATAATTAATTGTATTTTTTTTATGTATGAAATGGGGTAATAAAAATCAAGTCCGCCAAAATATAATTTGCGTAATTACTGGTGGTAGGACCTCTTGTGAGTCCGCACGGGTAGGTACCACCACCCTGCCTATTTCTGCCGTGAAGCAGTAATGCGTTTTGGTTTGAAGGGTGGGGCAACTGTTGTAACTATACTCATATCTCAAGGTGGGTGGCGCATTTACTTTGTAGATATCTATGGGCTCCAGTAACCACTTAAAAACCAGGTGGGCTGTGAGCTAGTAGCACGCACCTAAGCAATAAAAAATAAAATAAAATAAAAACTCACGATGCCATACATGCGGTTGAGCATAGACAGAAGATAATCAGAGAAGCCACGACCCTCATTCAGCATTCAGGATTATCGATGCAAGAAGGAGAGGTATTTGAAAACCCAAAATTTACATAGATAATTAATTACAATAATAAATACGATAATAAATCATTTTTGAATTTGATATAAGAAATAAAAGTAAATTTTGTACGTAATTCTCCTTCTAAAATTCCTTTGAAATAGATTTTGAAGCTAAATTTTCGCCTTCGAAAACACTTCTATACAAATTGAAAATCAACATTAAATTTTCAAATTCCCCATATTAGAATAGCACGGAAACCTAATGTTTTCGTATTTTATCATTGCTAAATGTTATGTCAGCTCCCGTCAGCGGTGTCTCTGGGGGAGAGTGCAATTAATACCCACACAAAGGACTGTGGTATTTGTCAGGGGAAAACTTGAAATGGAGATAATTTTCTATTAAATGGGCTACTAGTTGAACTATACCATATATTGTATTTTGTCTAATTGTGAACACATTTGTGTCTTGTTTTCAATCATTCTCAGATATTGTTTTCATTATATTATTACCAACATTTCAGATACCTATACTTTCATGGTCACGAACAACCAAAATTCTAACTATGCTAAAAGGGTCGTTTTCAAATTTGGGGCCAAAAGCGAGTTATTTGATTTAATTTTCATAACCTTATTGTTACCGTAATTATAAGTAGAGTAAATTTGTTGTCATGACAACAGGCACGTGGTCTTATAACTATATATTCGTAAACATTGTTAAATTAGGAGTTATACTACTCTACTAAAGACTACCTCAAATCTCATTCGTATCACTGGTTCGAAATTCAAATTCTAACTTGTTTGCTATCTTTCCAGTAATGCGTGTTGAAATTCGGCAATTTTATTTAATCAGTATATAATACAATAATAAAGGAAAACTAACTGGATATTAGAATATTATTAAAAACAAGAGAAGTAGAACTTCTGAGCTTTTTAAAAAAGTTCCTATTTAAATTGTCATCCGTGTTGGCGTTACCAAATGCGTAAAATGGAAAATATAAATGAATATTATATAATATTATCTATAAATGAGTTATTGACTTGATTGTGATGAAGCATTTTTTATTCTGAACATGCTTAAGTACAAAAAAATGGAAAATTAGAGAAAATTTAAATTCATGAAATCGTTACTGTTTTGGCCGCAATATTGAAAACACCCAAAAAATGCTTTTGCTTTCAATTGTAAAATTCAAAACGAAACAGTAAACTTAAAAAGTAGGTTTAATTGTGAAAAACGTATTTATGCTAGTAGAAAAACCTATAAAATAGCTAAACATATCTCTATCTCTCTCTAAAGATATCTCTAGCTATCTTTCTGATTTCCGTAAATTAATTCGCATTAAGATTTTTTATTGTTCTATTATTAAGAAATAAAGTCGGATTAGCGAAAATCAAATTAAATCCAAACTCACAACAAGCAGTTCGAATAAGATTTCGCCGAGTCTATTTCATCAAATCAATTTCGGCAGTCAATCATATCGCGCCGGCCCTTGCATCTTACAAAGGCACTATTAAAAGAAATCCGCTTAAGGGCTCCCATCCAGCACACAATCAATTCTCTAGGGCCTTCGAGTGTTTCGGTCCAAATCGACATCTGTTACTGCGTTTATATAAACACGTCAAGCAATTGAATCGAACAAAACTACACTGTATGTTCTTAGCGATAACAATGTATTGCAGTGCATAGCATGTGGTGCTATTTGACAAACTTCACGAGACATTGGAGCTTGATATTATGAACTTTAAGCCGACAGTATAATAGATGATAATGATTGTATTTTTAAATTCGTATCGTGGTTGATATGCTTGCCACATGGTAGTGTTTTATGGCAAATTATTAAGATTTAATTGGTGCTACGCCCCCCGGTGGATATCGATAATGAATTTTGGTATTATAAGGCTATGCATAATTGCGTTGCCGTATTTGGGATTATAAATGATATCAAAGATTTTTATTTTTATTATATTTTCAACGTAAAAGGGTATCTGAGAAGTGAATGTATATTGGTTATTTAAAAGTGAGTAGTAATTTTAGATAACAGTGTAGTATTGGTAAAATAATATAGGGTTTTTTTTAATGTTTTTTTTTTATTGCCCTTGTAAGCAGACGAGCGTACGGCCCACCTAATGGTGAGTGGTTACCGTCGCCCATGGATTTCAGCAATGCCAGGGGCAGAGCCAAGCCGCTGCCTACCGTTTAATACTCTCCACAAGCCTCGTTTGAAGAAGGACATGTCATAGCGCTCGGGAAACACCGTGGAGGGGAGCTCATTCCATAGCCATGGCGGGAGGTGCGATGATAAAAAGGAGATGAAGGGATCAGTATAGTTCCAACGGCTACCCCACCCTTCAAACCGAAATGCATTGCTGCTTCACGGCAGAATTAGGCGGGGTGGTGGTACCTACCCGTGCGGACTCACAAGAGGTCCTATCATCAGTAAATCCTTACAGGTACCCTTAACGCATTTATACCTAAAGTAAGCAGTAGCAGTAAAATAGTGTTTAGCAGGTATGTTTTATTTTTATTTTTTTATAACAGCTAAGAGGCAAACGAGCAAGACGGGTCACCTGATGGTAAGTGATTCACCGCCGCCCACGGTCACCAGCGACGCCAGTGCGTTGCCTACCCTAAATGTGCAATTATTAACATTTTCTTTCCATTATCTTCGACCAATGCTATCTATAAGACGTTTTGATTATCATTGTAAAGCGTTTATAAAAATAAAGTGACTCGAAAGTTGGTAGTTTTTCGATATAATCAGAAGTTTCACTGTGTCGTTCAATTAAAAATATCTTAACAACTTGATTTTAATTGCATAGATTATTTTAATAATACTTAAATTTAAACGGAATACAATTTTTTTTTTTTTATTGCTTAGATGGGTGGACCTGCTCACAGCTCACCCGGTGTTAAGTGGTTACTGGAGCCCATAGACATCCACAACGTAAATGCGCCACCCACCTTGAGATATAAGTTCTAAGGTCACAAGTAAGTTACAACAGCTGCCCCACCCTTCAAACCGAAACGCATTACTGCTTCACGGCAGAAATAGGCAGGGTGGTGGTACCCACCCGCGCGTACTCAGAAGAGGTCCTACCTACCAGTATAAACGGCATTTTAAAAAGAGCTGGCATGTAAGTAAGTTGCCTTGAGAACCTTCGTT
The DNA here is from genome assembly GCF_030267445.1 of Bombyx mandarina. Classification (NCBI taxonomy): domain Eukaryota; kingdom Metazoa; phylum Arthropoda; class Insecta; order Lepidoptera; family Bombycidae; genus Bombyx; species Bombyx mandarina. Next base: position 1,846,906 of record NC_143228.1, on the reverse strand, counting down.
ACTGTGTTCCATGGCAAGGTTTATCCCATTTTTGCCAATATATCTGCATACGAGCGTGTTCTTAGGCTGTTTAGAAATGTTTGTACTTTACCGAATTAAAAAGCTGGACAACATGTTATTGATATATTGAAAGGGATATTAACAAACAGCCTATAAATCATTATTTGAAATATTGATAATCGCAGGAATCAAGTGCTCATTCAAACCACGTTCCTATCTATCTACGCTAAAATTAAAAAAACGTGTGGCCCTCGGGAACTGCCGCGGTAAAGCTATTGCATAGCATTTTTTATCAACTTAAGCAATTATAATTAGACAATGATAATTTAATATTATAATAAAACAAGACCACGCTATATTAAACATTAATAAAAGCAAAACATTAACTGTCCCCTTCACACTCATAAGCTAGACCGCGCGAGAGAGAGATGGGCAGACTTTTCATGATGCGCATGCAGTGTGACGTCACGCCACGGGCTTATTCACAAACACTACACAAGCGCAACGTGTGAATGTGTTGAACGCGAGCTACATGGTAGGCGGAGTGAGGGGTGTTAGGGTTTTTTCGTTACGGAATTTCATGATTCGGTCGCTGCGCTTAAGGCCCGCGATAAAATCTATGCAATAGCTTAAAAGACAGCTTAAGAATATGCTTATATTTTAATAAATAACGTGCTAAAAATGGCATACTAGTTAAACACATGAGACGAACTCACAGCATATTGCGTTTGCTTAGCCGCAAAAGATCAGATTAAAGTTTCAAGTGTATTATAAATTCTGTACATTAACATTTAAAAAGACAGAGAAGAAAATATCTAAGTTCGTTTTTTTAAACACTTTCTATCCTAGCTATAAGTTTTTTATAGTTCATTAAAACTAACTTCCGTGCAGAAGAAAGTAAATAATTGACACTTTGAATTCATAATCGTGTGTTTAAAGTAAACATAGAATATTTTACAGACTCTATGCATAGTAAATATGTTGCCGAATTTATAGTACAGATTTTGATAAAAAAAATAGTTCTTGGGTACATCTTAAACGAGATAGTAGGGCAGTAGTATTAGTAGTAATAGTAGTATGTAGTACATTTTCTTGCTCTTTATTTCTCTCACTCCGACTGTTGAATCATTGGTCGATTTATATACCTTTTAAATGTAATGATACTAAAATTTCCTTTCAACGGTGCGCCATTGACTTGTATATTTTCCAATCTCTAATAAAATAATCCATTGTATGTCCAATCAATAAAACATATACCGGGGAATATCAAATTTTTAAGCTATTGCATAGATTTTATCGCGGGCCTTGAGCGCGGCTTGAGAGTGGAATCGTGAAATTCCGTAACGAAAAAAACCTTCCACCCCTCACTACGCCTACTATGTAGCACGCGTTCAACACATTCACACGTTGCGCTTGTGTAGTGTTTAAAGTAAGAAGTCTATGCACCGATTTATGTACTATCAAAATATGTGATATAATTTCGTGGGTAACACAACGATAGCGCGATTCAGCTTTTGCGTCAAACGCCTTCTATCGGCGACAAACGGAATTCTAAAATGGAAAATTATATCACATTACAATGCGTTGGGCGTGCCATTTTCTATCGCTTAGTCAAAGAATTTTATTATTACTCCTACTACTCATTCAATGATTGGAGTGGCATTAAAAATAAACTAGCTAAACCGTTGATTCTGGGCGAATGAGAGTTAGAACTAGCATCCAAAGGCGTGTCTCTATCCCACGTAGCGCCCTCTAGTGAGTGCGCGGTCAAAATGGAATACTCACAATGTAGCAGATTAATTGAAAGCTAGCCCACTGAGTTTCTCGCCGGATCTTATTTTATTGCTGTTTTAATATTAAATTATTATTGTCGATTTATAATTGCATAAGTTGCACCACGACTTTCACTAGGTTCTCAAATAACTCAACACATTTCAAATACATATGGTAAGTCATATCAATAACCGAATTCATTTCCAGTAAGTACTACATTTTGTTGATCAATAACGATAATATTATCTGACAGTTGTAATTCTGTACCACGCTGTTTCTTTGAGTATAATGTGTAATCCTCCAGTTACCGCCACGCATCATCGGAGCTGTAGGTATGTACATCTGTCGATTTTAATTTGAACACGTCGAAGTGGGTCTTGTTCTTCTTGCTTTTGTTCCTTATTATCTTAGTCGGCACTGCATGTCCTGCTGTCATACAGCAGAGAAATTCAACACGACCTCTAAGACCGTCTATCTGACATCAAGGGCCGATCTTGTGTTATATCTCTAGTAACATATCCATAGCATGGTGCTACAGGCAAGGAATAGTTTCCATTTCTTCTTTAGGTGTATCTTTTACTTTTACCCATTTTTTTATATTCTATAATCTGTATTTTATTATAGTAAACATTTACAATAAAACTTAAATTTTGAATTACCAAAAAGATAAAATTATCAGATTTTATTCGTTCTTCAGTATTCACATGTGAATGTCGTTTCGACTTTATAAATAATTTATTAAAGTAAATATTGAACATTAATTAAATTATTAAAAAAATAAAAAAATAAAATTATTGAAGTGTCGGTCTATGAATATCGAATTACAGGAAACCACAGAGGTCGTGAGAAATTTAATCAGTGAGCTGACGAGACATGCAAATGCGTAAAATAAGCTTCGAGCTTCATTATAGGTACCTTAGTCGAAGAGTCGCTGTATACTAACTTTGCATAAATACTTTCAATACCAAGCACTCAACTGGGAACTTTGTTGATACTTTAAGCCAGTAGTCAAATACTTATGCATCTCTTACTAGGCGTATCGTGAAAGCTACTAAGGGCTTTGTGGCTATTCTGGATGCTACTGGTGTTGTACTAAGAAACTTCAATCTTATGTTTCAATGTGGATAAGAGTGGGTTCCAGTATCCATTTGAAAACAAAGCCACAAACTCATCTGCGAATAAAACAATAGATAAATGAATATAAATACCGAACTTAATGACCCAAGCTATAATTTTTTTCTATGTTATGGAGGTAGGAAGCACATATGAACATAGAATCTAGACCGGGCTCCGTGAGATATAGTCAGTCTCTCTAAGCCCTTGACCAGCAATATACCTTACTGGTGGTAGGACCTCTAGTGAGTCCGCGGTACCACCTCCCTGCCTATTTCTGCCGTGAAGTAGTAATGCGTTTCGGTTTGAAGGATGGGGCAGCCGTTGTAACTATACTTGAGAGCTTAGAACTTATATCTCAAGGTGGGTGGCGCATTTACGTCGTAGATGACTATGGACTCCTGTAACCACTTAACATCAGGTAGGCTGTGAGCTCGTTCACCCATCAAAGCAATAAAAAAAAAAGTTTATGAAATTAAAAATTAACTTTGTTTATGAATATACAGTTAAGAGTTGAAATAAATTAGTCCAAGAAAAACGTAAGTTATTATTATCCAAAACAAGTCTTTCAAAAAACGTTTACCGCGTCACGTGCCGCCATTGCGAAGATCGAACGGCGTTCCGATAGATAAAAATCAAACGCATAACATCACATCGGCCATTGTGTTTTGTTTGTTATTTGTTGTATTGTTTTGTTACGAAGGTTGAGGGTGTGGTACGTGTTCCGAAACTGAGATTCTTATTAGCATTTGAAATTCGAATGAATACACCATTACTTTTTGTTCTCGATTATATTCTATGATTTCTTTATTTGTGTATTTTTCCGATATCTAACTATCATCGCACGGTTAGCGTGGTGAGGACATGTGATGCGTAGACAGAAGACGCGTGTGACTAGGAGACGTATGGAAATGATAGTGCAAGGTAGAGGGGAAGAGGTCGACCGAAGAAGACATGGATGGAGTGTGTGAATGACAATATGAGAGAGAGAGGAGTGAGTGTTGAGATGACGACACACAGAAGAGAATGAAAGTAAAAAATTAGCTGTGCCGACCCCACCTAGCGGGAGGAGGTGGACATAAATTTAAAAAAATCGGACAGGATCGTGACTTCAGTGAGCGTGGTGTTTGCTCACGTAGTCCGCACCTTCATACTCTCCAAATCATGCAATCCTGCTTCTATAGGATAGTAATCGGAGCACCGAGGTACGTGATGAATGTAGATCTTTAGGACTATCTACGTCACGAACTCATCCGTAAGTATGAAGTAAGCGTCAGTGTCGAAACGCAGCTTTACAAGAGCGACGTGGTACGATAATCCCCTTATCATGAGCACTACTAACTATACTCCTAATCTGACTCACGTAATAAGATCCTCAGCGGCATATACATAGCTAATCCACTCTCAGAAGCTTCTAGGCACCAGCAATCTCTCTATTGCTATTCTATATATCAATTGCTAATTCTGTTGCTATTGCTATTGCTAATTCTATATATCAATTGCCAAAAAATAAAAACTAAATAAAAGTTTTTAGGTGACATCTGCTAGGTGTCCAACTAAAATAAAAGAAGGAAAGGCAGGCAGCTGCTTGGCTAATGGTAGGCAGCTACTTGGCTCTGCCTCTGGCATTGCTGACGCCCACAAGCGACGGTGACCACTTACCATCAGGTGGGCCGTATGCTCGTCGGCCTACAAAGGAAAAAAAATTAGGTAGTAAATATCTTTATTATTACTTATTTACTGTTTACATATTTCTATTGCATCGTATTGTTTACTTTATGTTGTTAATCATGTCCTGTTTACTTGTTTCTGTTGAATTTGTGTCCATTTCTTAGTTGACTGCTAATCATAACGCGCAAAAGTTCTCGAATCGAAATGCAATCGAGAAATGTTAGTAGTCGCCATGTATTTATAAAGTCGATTATGCGTGCGAAGGAGGTATTAATTTACGGAATAAAACCTCCGCGGTCGATTGCTAAAGAACCTTTTACATTAAATTATATTTCACTCTCAACGAATTCTAAGCTAGGTACACTGACTGTGCTATGGTTCACTTCAAAACATTACTTCATTTGATCAAGTCATGTGAGTTAGCCATCTTACCTATTTAAGCCGCGAAGAAATTAAGACGGCAGTTATTCTAAAATGAATTAAGTCTTTGACTTCAACTGGATAGTAATCTATGACTACTTAGGCGAGGCGATTGTCTTCGTTAATCCACGGCGAAATAGTCTATACAGCTTTTTAATTCTTTTTTTCGTGGAAACACACATAGGTATGTATTTGTTCTCCCTAATATATTTATAGTTTTAAGTATTTCGGCTAGTCTATCCTAATATTATAAAGAGGAAAGATTTGTTTGTTTCGAATAGGCTCCGAAACTACTGGACCGATTTGAAAAATTCTTTTTCCATTAGAAGCCGACATTGTCCCTGATGAACATAGGCTACTTTTTTTTCATTTTTTTTTATTTAATTTTTTTGGTTTCATGTGTGTTTTAATGTTTCCGAAGCGAAGCGAGGGCGGGTCGCTAGTAATTTATATGTTTGAAGATTATTTTATCGTGAATATACCGTCTTTTCGCATTAAAAGTGTACAATTTACTAAATTATTCAAAATTGAGTTAATTTGAAGAATTGTTTGGTATCGCCAGTCTTTTTCTCATAAATACTGTCAAAAGAGCGTAGTTTAGTTTTAGTTTTTTTAGGCTACCTATGTTTTGACTATTAACAACATTAATATATAATTTTATCTTACTTTAAAAGAGAGATAATAATTTAACTGGTAAAAAATAAAAAATAAATGTTGCAAAGATGATTAATATTAAAAATATCACATATTAAACCTTTAAAACGCTCTGCTGTAAAATTAGTAAGTTTTGAGATTATACAGTTTTAATGCGAGAAGACGATATGTGTATTTTCTCTCTCTTGTAGAATTAAAACAAAACTTCTTATTTTTATAACTTTAAATACAGGGTGTTGATTTGTGACAGCAAAACAAGTGTGTTTCATTTTAGAAATGTAAATACTTCGTTTTTAATCGTCCTGAAAAAGTGGTTGTCAATTCGGAGAGTTTTTTCTCATTTGTTACTTCAGCTATCTGTTTACACTAAAAGGGAATTACACTATCACGTCCACAACTAAACCAGTGTACATGCCATTCAAGTGCGCCGATGTGAGATCACATGTTTGATCGAGTTATGAATTATTAATACGCGTCGGCATGTAATTGTAGAGCGTGCGAGTATATCAACCAGGACGTAGAGTTCGATATCTTTTGTTTTAAAATAAATATCGAGCGGTGAGAGGTTATTTATTTTACTGGTGGTAGGACCTCTTGTGAGTCCGCGCGGGTAGATACCACCACCCTGCCTATTTCCGCCTTGAAGCAGTAATGCGTTTCAGTTTGAAGGGTGGAGCAGCCGTTGTTACTATACTGAGATCTTAGAACTTATATTGTTTAAATGGGTGGACGAGCTCACAGCCCACCTGGTGTTAAGTGGTTACTGGAGCCCATAGGCATCTACAACGTAAATGCCGCCACCCACCTTGAGATATGAGTTCTAAGCTCTCAGGTCGGGTTTCAGGTCAGGATAGTGACTAGGCTACCTTTTACCGGGAAAAATCATGTCTCTTCCCTGGGAAACTAAATTGACACTTTTCCTTGACTAAGCGTCCGAAGCTGCAAGTAACTCCATTTTCAATCTATCTACAACTGTTTTTATCTACTTATTGATTACTGTAAACACGAGATCCAAGTGTGGGTGTATTTAATTTCATTTTAATCAAGCATCCGTATTTCTCATTTATCTTTTTCAATAGCCGTATAATTTCTCCGAAATCACAAATTTGGAATTTTAATCAAAACGTGTTCTTTTATTGCTTAGATGAGTGGACGAGCTCACAGCCCACCTGGTCTTAAGTGGTTACTGGAGCCCATAGACATCCACAACGTAAATGCGCCACCCACCTTGAGACAATCGTGAACGTTTGTTGAGTACGTATTTCATTAGAAAAATTGGTACCCGCCTCAGATTCGAACACCGGTGCATCGCTCAACAAGAATCCACCGGACGTCTTATCCATTAGGCCACGACGACTTCTAAAATTCCATTTTCATTTTTGTTTAAATTAAAATTTCTAAAGGAATGGAAATTATTTTGGTTAATGCATATCTGTTAAAAGGACAAATGCTTTTTTTATTTTTAAAGCTGCCACCAATTAAATGGAAAATTTATTGGATACAATAGAGTTTATGCGCTTGTTTTGAAGGCAAAAAATTACGTACAAAGATTTTGGTAGGCATATCACAACACATATTATTTCATAGCACATTTCCTGACTTAGACTCTTAAAGCCCCTGTGAGAATTTTTACCACCGGTCAACTAAATTATTTTGAACTGTCCCTATTGATTATGGTCTGTTTGAATATTTATTAGGGCGACGTATAATTACAAGATACGTTTTCGAATTAATTAAAGAAATACACCGTATTTCTATTCCTGATGGGTGGACGAGCTCACAGCCCACCTGGTGTTAAGGAGTTACTGAAACCCATAGACATCTACAATGAAAATGCGCCACCCACCTTGAGATATAAGTTCTAAGGTCTCAAGTATAGTTACAACGGCTGCCTCACCCTTCAAACCGAAACGCATTACTGCTTCACGGCAGAAATAGGCAGGGCGGTGGTACCTACCCGTGCGGACTCACAAGAGGTCCTACCAGCGGTAAAAAAATTCTACAATATTCTAAATGATTCCATTCGGTTGTTTTTATTAATTTATTGATGTAAAAGTCCAACAGTTTCGACTTACCGATCACAAACTTGTACAACTAATTTTATAGTATTTGAAGCACATGTCTGCTTTACCAATCTAGGCTAGATGCCCCACGAGTTCCTTCAAAGCCATTCTAACCTATAGATACAGCCCACTGAGTTTCTCGCCGGATCTTCTCAGTGGGTCGCGTTTCCGATCCGATGGTAGACTCTGCGAAGCACTGCTCTTGCTAGGGCTAGTGTTAGCAACGCCCCAGCTTAGAGCACCGAGAGCTCTCTCACTCGCTCGGTTAGGCTGGTCTCTCAAGCCTCTCAAGGATCCCATCTTAGGTAGAAAAAAAAGCAGAACCATCGGTCCTGACCGACCTCTGATTTTATTAGTGTTCCAATGCGTGCGCCAAATAAAATAAAAATGTAAACGAAACATTTGATTAGATTTGTTTTTTGTATTATTGGATTAATTACAATTGTTACTTAGCCTAAACGATCCAAAAAGTTATATCGAGACGTACGGTATCTGTGCAGTGGATAGATTAGTATACTGAACACCACCCATCAAGATATATCTGTTGAAGTCACAACTTATTGTGCACTTTATGGCCACACCGAAGGCGCAATGCCGGCAATACGAGGTTTTCTTTGTCTTCTAACTAAATTACTGAATAGAATTTAAGGAATTCCAGTTCAATGTGAATTTAAATACTTAATTGAGTGTAGGTGGTCCATACATATCCATTATACCACTAGAAACACATTCTGCAATTAATGAAGTTCCTCTGATTATTCACAAAGGCAGTTGTGATGCAACTTTTTTAATTCTTAGCGTTAAAAAAAATAAAGTGTTAGTTTCTGCTAATAATCCAGACTGCAAGTGTCCACTTTGCTGTCTTGACGCATTCCCAAGGTTGATATTTTGAAGTTGGCTCAGCTCCGATCCAGTGTTTCCCGAAGCAGCCATACTCGGTCAATAGCTGCATGAGTCTGAAGGCGAGGCATCCTGGGTTCAAGGAACTTGCGAATCTCCTCGACAGTTCGCAGGTCGGGTGAAAGATCAGTGCAACACGTGGGTCATCCCTCTTCTAGAAATTTTCCGCGGAGAAAGTGCGTGTTTTAATGGTTAAGTGGCAATGACTGTTAAAAGAAAACTAGGTTTTGTCATCTATATGTGTTTCCCATCAAAGACACCCAGACTTGTTCTTGAAGCTATATTTCCATCAGCCTTCAAATAATGAATAAAAATTCGAAATTGCTTCTATCTAGAAAATGTACCTCCGAGCCCAATCACCAAAAGAGTCACAGTTTTTTTTCGAACCACCTGTCATACAAAGTACACACAAAGCACAGGTTTATAGTGATACTTTAGTACCCAACCTTTATTAGACGCTAAAATGTTGTTTATTAGACCAAAACGAAAACCGTGTGTTTTAATGGTCGCGTAAAAACGTTAATCGAGCCGAAACGTAAAAGAATTCAACCGTTTTGTTGAGTTTACTTCGCCTCCTTTAAAAGTAATTTGTATTTATTGCATTATAAAGATAAGTGCAGAACGGTTTTTATCACTTCATTCTACTTTGTTTACGATCGCGATTAAAAGAATTGTGGTTTGCTTGATGCTTTTTTTTAAACTAGAAGTTTTTTTTTCCGGAGCTTATTTACCCAACCGTCGCGAAGTCTTAACCAAAAGTGTTAATGATAATTGTATAATATTTGATAGTGTTTTATTATTACTAAGTACGTAATTTAGCTAACAAAACATTATTTAATTCGCGACTTGTTTCCTGTTGATATATGATAACAAATTTATGGTCTATTTTCCTTGTAAGAAGTACAGGGCCTATGATGAGGAGTTGTCACCGCCGTTCGCGAAAATACTGCAACAACCGGTACGACGCCCTTTGCATCGCTTATCGTTCGCTCGTCTATAAGGGCCGATAATTGTGTAAGATGTAAGATAGATAGGTAATTGTGTAAAAAGTGTGTTGTGTTAAGATAAGTCACTTTTGGCATGTTCACATAATTTAATTTTAATATATTGAAATACTTACATCGGTAATCCCTACGTCTGCGTCTTCTTTTTCTTGCCCTTATCCCACATTTGGGATGTCCTCTATCTCCATTAATACGTCATCTCTGCATTGATACCTTCCTTACGCATATTCTCTACCACCATCCAAGTATTTTTCTATCTTTATTTTTCACTATTGGCTATGTAATATATAAATAAGCTTGCAAACAGAATTAAAAACTTTCGCGCTATTTGCCAAGATAACGGCCTAAACCTTATACAGTATTTTTATAACGCGTATTTTTATATCTTTCACGCGTAAAATGAAGTCAGATGTTCACGGCCGGGTTTGACTTCCCGAGAGGGTAGCATGACCAAAAAAGGATGTGTTCTGCACTAAAGCGGAAGTTCGGTTGGCAGCAGCTTGGCTGTGCCTCTGGCATTGCTGAAGTCCATGGGCGACGGTAACCACTCACCATCAGGTGCGCCGTATGCTCGTCTTCCTACACGGCAATAAAAAAAAACAAAAAAAAACTCCCCTGTCTGCATCTGTCTTGACCCTGAGATTTGGGTTTCAGGTTGTTGTTTATTAGGAAGCTTTAGTAGGTTAAATTCGACACGGTTTTTTTTAACTAACACCTAACAAAAGGTGAGCTAAAAAATTCCAGAACCTATTTACATTTAATAACAATCAGTATTTAGGAGGCCATTTATTATAAATATTTTCTGAGAGATCTAATCTTTCTGATAAATATTTTCTGAGAGATATGGGAAAAACCATAGTGATTTATCGAGTGACAATCTACACAAATTTAAAAGTAGAAAATTTTATTGTTTATCACGAACGCAATCGAAAAATGAAATTGGACTGCAACGAACGATCGGTACATTCAAAACACGAGGTAATAATATCCTCAATAAAATATAATTTATGGATAATTTCTTAAACATTTACGTCTGTTATTATGGCCGTTCGATTTTCATGACTCAATTATATCGTGAGAGTTAAAAACAATAAAATTTAATATATCATCTGTAAGCACTCCTCTTGTTTTAATTGTAAGTGAAAAGCGGGTAGCGGCAAAATGGGGTTATCTGTCTCTAACAAGACTATATCTCAGTAAGTTAACATTTTAAATATACAGTAAATTAAAATTTTGTAACAAGTATCATTTTGTGTCAAATGACACGATTTCATTATATTGTGTTTTAATAATGGTAAATACGTCAGGCGGTCGTTTTTTATGTTACCAGCAGAAACATCACTAAGGCCGTTTTCTGTCTGGTACATATAGCAGAACAAAAACATAATTTCTAAGGTTGCCTACCTAGAAATTTGGACCTTAATGTGCTTTAACATAGATAATAACATTTTGGCAATACTTTTAGATTCAATCCTAAATATATATAGTTTATCGCCACACATAGAGGTAGAATGGTGGTAAAAATCAGTACCCTGAACGATAAAAAAACGTTATAAAAATCGCTAATCGCTCGTACATCGTGTCCTTAAATTTCTATTATACAATTCCATCGCTCGCCGCATTTTATTTATGAACGTAATAATGTCTTCGATTTACATAAATTGAGTTTTAATTACACGTTACGTATATTTATAATCTGTTCATAATGATGATTTTGGTTTTATTGTCCTTTAATCTGTAAAAACTGTACTTGTATGGGTGGCAGAACGAATTAATATTATAATGTATAAAGTTGATAGTGAATCCTTTTTTTTACCTTACCTATGCTGATAGCTTTGAGAGGCTATTTCAGCTTCTCCTTGACGTGTAGGTGAGCTCACGGGGCTCTAACCGGGAGTGTTTCTAACACTGGCCTTAACAAGAGCAGTGCTTCGCAGAATCTACCACCGGATCGAAAACGCGACCCACTGAGAAGATACGGCGAGAAACTCAGTGGGCTGTGTCTATGGGTTAATTCACTCATCGAGCCCTTCGTCGCAAGTGACGGGTTCGACGAGGACGGTGACCGGTGCTTGTGATACCTAAAAGCACCGTTAATGGATTGGGTGGATCCGTAATGCGTGATAGCGAATACTGAGATTTCAGTTAAACTATCAAATAGACATGCAATTTTTTTTAAAGCACAGGATGTGTTAGTTGAGTGTATGTCTGGTTTTAAGCGGTTTAAAAACCCATAGACATTTGAATGTGAATTATGTTATGAAGCCCTAGGCGAAGATTCAATCGCAATAAAATAAAAGCCATTCCTTTCAAAAGCAATACATTTAAAAATAACATTAGTATTACGTCGGCATCAGTAAAATGTTAGTGCTATTTCCGTAGTGAAGTACCATAATAATAATTTACTCAGACTGCACCAAACTTGAAATCTTAGAAGTAAATCGGGTACATTGTCTAATATGTTTTTTTGTACGAGTATACCATTAATTCTTACATACCTATCTGGTCTGAAAATTTTGCCTGCCAAAACTGTCAAACCTGCCTTGTAAAAGAAGAAGATTTAGTTTCTTAAATCTTCTTCTTTTACAAGGCAGGTTTGGTAAGACAGTCTGCTTGATTTTGTCATCGCCATCAAAATCTGCAGCAAAAATATACTCATAGTCCGGGGTCTGGACGAGTACTTCTCTAAAACCAAACTTCCTTTTGTTTTTATTCCCAATAAATTTAGGTAAGTGCTCAACACAAACAATCCGCGTCTTATTTATACATAATTGTCATCAAGAATCGATTTAGTAACTACGAAGTTTTGCGTTATTAAGATAGAAATTATCGAGAGACTTGGACTAAAGGTAATTAGGGCTTCATTATGGACGGAAGTTGCGACTATAACATAAGCTCGGCGAGTTTGGGATTACACTAATGTGCTTAAAACATTCAGGTTGAGTAAAATCCTCTTAGTAAACCTTTTTATATTGCCAATGCCACGGATCACTAATGGCCAAACTGCATAAAACCGTTACCTGATCGACTCCACAATATTCTAATGTTGTTGATATTTACAGATAACCTTTACGTGCCCAACCCTCTTTTAGCGGCGGGGGTCAGAATACCCTCGTCATAATAAAACTACAAATAAACTAGCCAACGTGGCTTTTAAAATGTTTCGATTAATCGGCTTGTCGTACATCTTGTTAGATTTTATGTTAACGGAATTTGGGATTCAATGGTGGTTTATTTTTTTTAAAGAGCAGGTACTCGATAAAGCTTTTGAAGTTTTATGCTTTGTGTAAAAAAAAACGGAAATTAACATACATTGAGGAGTTGTTCGATAATCTTTCAACTTATTTGACTATCGTCTCTACTATTCGTAACTATAGAGCAATAGAAGTATCATTGCTAACTCGCATTTTTTTTATTGCTTAGGTGGGGTACGAGCTCACAGCCCACCTGGTGTTAAGTGGTTACTGGAGCCCATAGACATCTACAACCTAAATACGCCACCCACCTTGAGATATAAGTTCTAAGTTCTCAAGTATAGCTATTATAGTAAATTTCAATTGTTACAATTAAAAAATATATGTGAAGAACCTTCTGTTTTTTTTTGTTGTATCCTCAAAAAAAGGGGACCATAATTCTAAAATAAATATTGATTGAGAAAACTCTTCAGATTCTATCAAATCCGGACTATTTCATTCTGATTAGGCTTATCCTGTTTTAATAATTTAACAGTCATTGGAATTAAATCCATTCACCAAAGAAACTATAGTATATGTACAATATAATCGTCCATATGTCGTTTCCTAGTGCCATTTCGAAGTTGCGTACAATGTTGACACGTTGATAAATCTCCCATTTACGTAACTTATCTAATCAAAACTTGAAATCACGGGAACTTATCTTCCTCAAAGACGTAGTACACGAACATGTTAAATATTGAGCATGTAATCCCTTATCTTGGACCTAACTTTTATCATGAAAATGTCCGATATCCAACAAGCCCAAACATATATCGCCGTTGGTGGTCACTTATCAGATCTGAGGCTATTAGTTGATTAATTATTGTTTGATCACACGGGTTGTGGTAAGAATCAAGTTGACCAAGATTGAACGGTGGACGAAGGGTTGGTTGTTTGATCGTAAACAGATCCTGTGTGGTCCTTGTTCTTGTGTGGATGGGTGATTAGATCTTGATATTCCTTTACTCCAATTTGATTTGTGTTACTGAATTTAAGGACTGAGCTCCAAACTTCATTCCATATCTTTTTTCGAATATCGTGGCTTTATCAACATTAATCGAAATAAATCTATGAGATGAATAGAAAAAAAAAGAATGTCATCCATGTAGATTTGTTAAAGGTTCGATGCATTTGAAATAAAGATACCGAAATTCATTATTTATTTATTAATATTTTTTAAAATATAATTTAGATTATAGAAGCGAAAAATTTGAATTTGAAGAGAATTAGCGGGTAGCACTTTATTCGTTATTAGTTAGGTGTAATGTAACCGAAGTTTTGATAAAATGTATTGTTATAAAATATTGTTAAGCTACCTTATTTATAATACGAGATTTTGAATTAGGTTCCAGGTACTTAGTAAGGTTCAATATTATAGATATTTCAAAGATTCAATTCAGATAAAGATTGAAATTACGCGTACCTACGATTATTAACTGTCATTGTTATCGTAATGTAATCGTTGTAATTACTCCTGTGTTACATACACACTTATGTACTTTATAATTTTCTCGGTAACGGACAACTAAAGTGCTATCCATGGATTTATTCTTTATTAGAGCCATACATACACCTATTAGGTGAAGTCAGCTAGCTATCCATGGAAATTTTAATATTGCAAAAAAATATAAAATAGTAAAATGCCCCAAATTCAACCAGTAAAAGCAGTTTTAAATATATCTATGACTCGGGGTAAACAAAAAAATGCACTAACTGTAAGTTAACTTAAGCAATGGTGGAAATTTTTTCCCTTAATTTGTATCAATTTTTTTTTTTTTTTTTTATTGCTTAGATGGGTGGACGAGCTCACAGCCCACCTGGTGTTAAGTGGTTACTGGAGCCCATAGACATCCACAACGTAAATGCGCCACCCACCTTGAGATACAAGTTCTAAGGTCTCAAGTATAGTTACAACGGCTGCCCCACCCTTCAAACCGAAACGCATTACTGCTTCACGGCAGAAATAGGCAGGGCGGTGGTACCCACCCGCGCGGACTCACAAGAGGTCCTACCACCAGTAATTACGCAAATTATAATTTTGCGGGTTTCATTTTTATTACACGATGTTATTCCTTCACCGTGGAAGTCAATCGTCAACATTTGTTGAGTACGTATTTCATTAGAAAAATTGGTACCCGCCTGCGGGATTCGAACACCGGTGCATCGCTTCAACACGAATACACCGGACGTCTCATCCGTTAGGCCACGACGACTACAAATCTAGCCGTGATATAATTATAAAACTCCAAGCAATTCTATTCTCCAACTGAGAGTCAACTAACAAAGCATTCGGTGTGTCTATCTTCATTACCTCTTTTTGAAAAGTTACACAAAACCCTGCTCACGACCACTTTAATGGTCATTCATTTGTGATTCCGAAGGCTCCTTGGGAGGTCAGTGATTACCATCAATCGATTCCCAGGGGAACATTAATAGCCGTTCGCACGCTTGACATAAGACCTCAAACCGTGGCTGCCGATCATGATCCATATCTTGGTCCTCATTAGAGGAATCGAAAGGCAATTCTTAAATGAAAACAATCGTAAATGCATTCGCGTCATTCCCGCTTCGCCCACTCTTTTATACGAGCTATTTGTGGGTTTGGCTTAAACGAACGAAACAAGCGTTTTATGACACACATTCAATTGTTTTTAGCTAGGCCCTTTCCTATGTTCTTCTTCTTGAACCTGTGTCCACCTAATGCGGAGTGTAGGTCTCTTCAAAAGCACTCCTAAAAATCTGAGCATGAAGATTAGCCTTACGTAGTAGTATCTACGTATTTCATTACAAACATTGGTACCTGCCTGCACACCGTTGCATCGCGCGGTTAGTTAAGATATTCTATAAGTGTACTGTTGGTAGGACCTCTCGTGAGTCCGCATGGGTAGGTACCACCACCCTGCCTATTTCTGCTGTGAAGCAGTAATGCGTTTCGGTTTGAAGGGTGGGGCAGCCGTTGTAACCATACCGAGACCTTAGAATTTATATCTCAAGGTGGGTGGCGCATTTAAGTTGTATATGTCTATGGGCTCCAGTAACCACTTAACAGCAGATGGGCTGTGAGCTCGTCCACCCATCTAAGCAATAAAAAAACAAGTAATATTTATATATTCCAGTTGTGTAGGAAAATTGCAAGACTGTATTTCTATCCGTGGGCTGTCGAAAAAGGTGGTAAAGAGATTCACCGGAGAACGTGCAGCAGTGTTCTTTAATTAAATCAAAATGTAGGTGGCGGCATTTACGTTGTAGATTTATATGAGCTTCGCTAAACACTTTACATCAGGTGGGCCGTGAGCTCGTCCACTCACTTAAGTAAGCCTAAACAAAAACAGGAAACATAAAAAATACTGGTATTTGTCGATCGTGATGATACCGCCAAGCTGCCTAATTCTCTCACGAAGTATCATGAGGCTCACTTGATGTTTCAAAGTGGCGTGAATTGTGCTACCCACCTTATGAGTCCCGTCATTCAATCTATTGATTTTCGTATCCGTTACACTAAACAAGCCATGAGCACGTAGCTCAGCTAGAGTTTTCCTTTTTCCTCCCTAATCCTTGGTAGCCTAAGGGGCTGTTCCAACTTCGCGCGGACCGGTTAGTGAGCTCACGGGCTCAACCTGAGAGAATTTCTAGCCCTAGAAAGTGCAGTGGTTCGCTGAATCCACTACCGGATTGGAATCGCGACCCACTGAGAAAATCCGGCGAGAAACTCAGTAGGTTGTGTTTATGGACTAGTTCGCACGTCGAAATCTTCGTCTGAGTCGACGAGCTCGACGAGGAAGCTGGTTTAAAAACAGGTACAAGATAGGATAATCACATGTATAGAATCCAGCTTCGACCAAAAACGTCAAGCTAGGTCTACAAGTTAGGTTTAGCGGTAGGCAGCGGCTTGGCTCTGCCCCTGGCATTGCTGAAGTCCATGGGCGACGGTAACCACTCAGCATCAGGTGGGCCGTATGCTCGTCTGCCTACAAGGGCAATAAAAAAAAAAAAAAACATCACTTAATTTGATATCAAAAATTAAAGAAAATGTCCTAACTCAAAACATATGCTAATAATTTTGCAATCCAGGGCGCAGACTTCGGAAGGCATGAGTCATATGCAACGCCCTAGTCCGCTGTAGCTTATAATTCGAATCGTGACGGCCAGGTAAGGCAGGTCACGATCGCCACCGAGCCAAAAGCGAGAGTAGATAACATCGTTCCCTTTACCCGGCTGACCTGTCGGACCTCTATTGGACATTTTAGTTAATTTCGACTCATAAAGTCGTGTGTTGTATGTTAGTTGGAAGGCGGAAACTAAAGTGCGCCTGTTTATTTTTCGTTTTAATTGGCTAAAATTTATATGCCATTGGATGTTGTATGTCAAGTGACTATTGCCTCGGATAATTTCAAACTAATTTTACAGTTTAAACACGCGCTTATAATTTTCTTAAACGCATGACGAGGCGGTTGAAATAGAAAATTCGAGTAAATTACTACATTTTGAGACGCCGTTGCTTCTTCTTTGTTAAAAAAAACACGTGTGGCACTCGGGGACTGCCGCGGTAAAGCTATTGCATAAGACCACGCTATATTTATAAACAATAACAAAAGCAAAACATTAACTGTCCCCTTCACACTCATAACCTAGACCGCGCGAAAGAGAGATTACTGGTGGTGGGACCTCTTGTGAGTCCGCGCGGGTGGGTACCACCACCCTGCCTATTTCTGCGCAGTAATGCGTTTCGGTTTGAAGGGTGGGGCAGCCGTTGTAACTATACTTGAGACCTTGGAACTTACTAACACCCCCACTCTGCCTACCATGTAGCTCGCGTTCAACACATTCACACGTTGCGCTTGTATAGTGTTTGTGAATCAGCGCGCGGCGTGATGTCGCACTGCATGCGCATCATGAAAATTCTGCCGATATTTTTTTTTTATTGCTTAGATGGGTGGACGAGCTCACAGCCCACCTGGTGTTAAGTGGTTACTGGAGCCCATAGACATCTACTACGTAAATGCGCCACACACCTTGAGATATAAGTTCTAAGGTCCTCATCTAGCTTTCCACGGTACGTCTCCAAATGTGTACAAGGTAAACAGGTCGAGAATATCCTTTACAGCAATATCATCAATGAAAACGATTCAAGTAAATCGATTTAGAGAGTCCGACTGAATCGATTTGAAGAATAGCTTCTATCTACCAACCGTGCGACGTCACCCATTCAAGACGCCCATTAATTTCCTGCAAACATACAACGTTGACGACAAAATTAATTTATCACACAAAAAGAACCCTTAGAAATGAATGGCAATAGTTCGGAACCCTTCGACGTGACCTTACTTCGGTTGATGAATTGACGCCTTTCGATGTAGGAGCACCATGATTGTGATAGTCAAATAGATATTGAGTGGTATTTTTAATGTATAAGATAAATCTATATACTCGTATATAAAGATGAATTGCTGTTCGTTAGTCTCGCTAAAACTCGAGAACGGCTGGACCGATTTGGCTAATTTGGGTCTTAAATTATTTGTCGAAGTCCAGAGAAGGTTTAAAAGGTAGATAAATATGAAAATGCTCGGAATTAAATAAAAAGAACAATTTTGTTTTTCCTTTGATGCGTCCCCCGTCGACAGCATCAGCATTCTCCACAATGGACTCCGAGTAATACTGAAGCAAAGTAAGCGTTCGTCTTGAGCATCGATAATAAATGCTATGTAAATTCACTCTGACTAATGTTTATTTATTGCTTTGGAGGTTGGACGAGCTCATGACCCACCCGGTGTTAAGTGGTTACCGGAGCCCATAGACATCTACAACGTAAATGCCGCCTTGAGATACGAGTTCTAAGGTCTCTGTTTTTACAATACAACGGCTGCCTCACCGTTCAAACTGAAACGCATTACTGATTCTCGGCAGAAATAGGCAGGGTGGTAGTCCCTACCCGTGCGGACTCAAGACGCCTACCACCAGTAAAAGTTATTATTAAGCAGTTCAAGAGCAAAAGAGACTTGAGATGAAAGTTCTTCAAACTTTGTAAGGTCGAACATAATAAGCTTAAAACGGAATTAAGGATTGACTTAAGTATTTATCATTTATTTTCGTATTTGTAATGTAAAGTTATTACAGCGAATATAATTTAAAAACATGACCGCTATAAGCTCATTATATTGTCATCGAGATCAAAGATATCCTGTAATGTCTCTCACACTTGAAAACGAAATACGATCACTATTCACATCCCATTTCCCTTTGCCCGTCGTTCCGTGAAAAAATAATGACATGCCCGAAATTCGTCGCCAGCGAGAGCTGGACACCCTTGCAAGGCCCTTTGTCGCCGTCCTATAACGATGCCCTTTGCGATTGATTAGCCGACATTTCAGTCCCTTCAGTCGTGGGGCGTCTTCGAAGCCTCACAACTAGTTGGGAGGGCTGCGGTGTGCTTCAAATTAGGTGAGCAGAGGTGAATACCTGGATGTTGTGTGGTATGAGTAATTACCTCGGGAAGTATTTGAAATGTTACGTAGGTTCCGGTTAATGTCGATCGATCACGAGTTTTCGATCGATATTCGAACATTTGAGTAGAATGGTAAAGCGCTAGGCAGCGCCCAGGATTGACCCTCGGCGACATTATATCGAACTACAATCTAGAAGTGAAAGGCTTTGTCTTGATAAATTTTTATCAATAAGTTCTCTCGATATATTTCGCCGATAGCAAAGCTGAGACATCAAAACCACTAGTAGATATATTTCGAAGGATAATTGTTAAGATTTCATTAAATCAATGACTTAAAGGGTAATTTTAAAAACTTAAGCGTCGAGCTGGCATACGTTAGTATATATAATTCTCATGCCTATTTCTGTAATTTTGCTAAGTGGTAGCAATTTTTTTATAAGTATATTAGAAATTTATGCTCATATAAAAGTAGTAACATCCATAAGAAGTATCGCTTGTAATAAAAAAAAAAAAAAATATTGCTTAGTTGGGTGGACGAGCTCACAGCCCACCTGTTGTTAAGTGGTTACTGGCCCATAGACCTGCACAACGTAAATGCGCCACCCACCTTGAGATATAAGTTCTAAGGTTTCAAGTATAGTTACAACGGCTGCCCCACCCTTCAAACCGAAACGCATTAGTGCTTCACGGTAAAAATAGGCAGGGTGGTGATACCCACCCACGTGGACTCACAAGAGGTCCTATCACCAGTAAAATGACTTCCTTTCACTCTGCAAGGAACACCAAAACTTTACTCGTAGCAAAATAACATTAAGTTACTTGATCAACGATTATTGCTTGTAAGGTCTGGCACCGCCACTCTCCTTATTTTTGTCTGGAAGCACTCGTGCAATCCTGTTTGAATTATTGATCAACAATAATCAGGTATTTCTTCCTATGAGTAGGCCTCCCACATGATGTACCGACGACCTATTGAGGTTCGCTGGGATCCGCTGGATGCAAGCAGAGCAGTACCAATCTTTGTGGCGAGGCTTGGGGGAGGCGTATGTCGAGCAGTGGACGTCTGTGGGCTGATAGAATAGTAAAAAAAAATCAGGTGTGATATTTCAATTTTATGACTCGCGGATGGATGACCAACGTTTTGCGGTCTACGCAAAACCCTTAATCCTAGACGACGAGGAGTTCATTAGTAAATCTACCCCAAAAAAAAAGACGTGTGGCACTCGGGGACTGCCGCGGTAAAGCTATTGCATAGCATTTTTTATCAACTTATGCAATTATAATAAGACAAGAATAATTTAATATTAAATCTTAAAAATTTATAAACATTTGCAAAAACAAAACATTAACTGTCCCCTTCACACACATAAGCTAGACCGCGCGAGAGAGAGATGGGCAGACTTTTCAAGATGCGCATGCAGTGCGACGTCACGCCGCGCGCCTATTCATAAACACTACACAAGCGCAACGTGTGAATTGTTGAATGCGAGCTACAGGCTAGGCGGAGTGGGGATGCTAGGTTTAATTTTCGTTACGGAATTTCTTGATTCGGTCGCCGCGCTCAAAGCCCTCGATAAAAGCTATGCAATAGCTTAAAAACTAACGTATTTCTCTAGTTTATTAAAAACATCAGAACAGGAAACACATTGGCTATTTCCCACACTATCTTCCAAAAGGATCCTCGTTCGATAAGAGCCGATAAAACCGGTAGTTGGTAAATAATTTCTATTTTATAACCTAACACCTCGCTATTTATGATCCCTTCATGAAATGATCATAACATAGCGCTTAAATTCAGGTTTGGCTCCACTATTGTGAACCAGATATAATATTATTTCAAAAAAGTATATTTATATTTAAGTATATTAAATGTTTTTTTTTTTCAAAAAATTGATATATTGTTAAGATATCCTTATTTATATTCAATAAATATATATAAATATATTGAGATACTTTGCGTCAATTTAGGAAAACATACACATTATAATTCATAACAGAACATGAACTCCAACTATTTAAAACCGATTCGTCACACGTAATTCAAAATTTGTGGCACACAATGTATAGTTAAAATAAAGGCGTGTTAAAAACCAACACGTTCGCTTCAACTAGCACCATACCATATCAATTGGGCACACTGCAATGAGACAAACCAGTGGATCGTTAGCAAACACTGACCTGTTTGGCTAGAAGACTAGCGTTTTTAAGTAGATTAAAAAAATACCAATTTACTTTCTCATCTTTATCACTGACGATTTAGTAGTCATACTTGGTCTTACTAATATTAATGTGAAACTGCAATTGCCTAGTACAAGTAAATAGCTTCACTTGTAATCAAAATCAAATTGCTAACTTTTGATATCAATAAATTGTAACTGGGATAATAGAGGAAACGAAAGTCGTGAAGTTTAATTCTACTTTACGTGCTGAATGAAAGCAATTGTCATGGCTACAGTGTGCTTCGATTTGTATAATGGAGATTTAAACTGATTGCTGCAAGGAAAAACTTTCGAACGGTCTGACTGACTCGTTGGTGCAGTGGCTTGCAAACTTGACTGGCGCCAAGGGTCGTGGGTTCGATTCTCAACGAAACATTGTATGAAGAACTGGCTTTTTTGTTCTTTGTCTGTGCGTTTATTATCTATATATGTATATCTTTAAGCGTATATAAGTATGATTATCAGTCGCCGGTACTTATAAGACAGGGAATCCTAGAGCCGTATGACCGTGCGAGATTTGTTCCTAGCTATTTATAATTATAATCATAACAGCAATCGTATGAGAGAAATAGCGTGATATTTATAGGTATTGGTACTTATTAGGATCCTCTACGTTTTTACCTCGAGGCAAAAGATTTCGTTTGAAGGATAAGCTCCATCCGTGGATCCATGCGTCACTCTTCCATGAAAATAATTTAAAAATTCGATCTTCGTCTCTTATCTATGCATTGTTATTTATGCGATCTATTTATCTAAGGGAAAAGGTCTAAGTTTAATATCGATTTCCAAATGCGTTAAAAATAATAAAAATAAAATTGAAAAAAAAAAGAGCTATAGATCAAAACTCGCTGCAACTTACACCATACACCCTAAAGCGCAACACAATGGTACAAACCTGCATAGCGGTAAGCTCGCACCTGCGCACGCTTGTACGGCCACTACAATCGCGATTAACATATTTACGTTTTACCGTAACCAATTTTATTCAGATGTAAAGCTCTTAACTTGCATCGTTATTCTCTATTACTGTCATTCTTTATAAGTGAAGACTTTTGTGTTGTAAAATTTTAAATATTTCGCAGCTTTTTATGGAGTTAGATTTGTATTTATTTTCTTTGTAGGCAGACAAGGATACGGCTCACCTGATGGTAAGCGGTTTAATATAACTAATATTTAATTAATAATTAAATTTACTGGTGGTAGGACCTCTTCTGAGTCCGCACGACTAGGTACTACCGCCCTGCCTATTTCTGCCGTGAAGCAATAATGCGTTTCGGTTTGAAGGGTGGGGCATCCGTTGTAACTATACTAAACCTTAGAACTTATATCCCAAGGTGGGTGGCACATTTGCGTTGTAGATTTCTATGGGCTCCAGTAACCACTTGACACCATTTGGGCTGTGAGCTCGTCCACCCATCTAAGCAATAAAAAAAAACATTACATATTAACTAAAACGTACAAATAGTACCTAAATCTGATCTGGATTGCAATCTAAATGATATGTGCACTCATCAAATCCATATTAGTGAGCCTTCAAATTTGCTATTGAAAACAAAATTACAAATTACAAATAAAAATAAAATTACGATTTCCAGGAAAAAAAGAAAAAAAAATTAAAAAAAAAACAAAGTATCCACATAAGTAGACAACTACAATACAACCAATACAAACATTATATTGGTAACTAGTAATTGATATATAGGAATTTCCCGAGTCTAGGTTCAAAAATATCAGGGTTTCCGTGACATTTATTCTTTCAGTAAAACTAGTTATTATAATTACTAGGCTATATTTTGTCATAGTCATTTTGTTATAGTGTGATCCTCCGCGCCGAATCGATAAGCAATTCCGTATAAATCTAAGCGAAGGTAGAAAAATCAAATAAAACAATAACAATGCACAGTTAAAGATAATTTATTTCATATTATTTAAATATCACAGATCCATTTATTTTATATTCATCACGTTAACAAAAATATAATATAGTCTACTGTAATGCGAAGTTATAAAATAATGGTTAATTATAGTCCCAGCTACATTTCACTGTGAAATCTACTTATATACAAGTCTAGACTTTATTTACATTGTGACAGTTCTTTTAAATATTCTACAAACTGTGCTAAATGCAGACTTCCGAAGTACGTATAATTGAAAAAACAATATTTAATATGCGAATTTTAAACATGAGAATGAAAATTGTATACCAGTTTTTAATTACTAAAATGTTTTTATTCATCAGTAGATTCAGAAGTCTATCTTAATACAGTTGAAATAACAATTTAAATTTTAAAAATCGAATGTACTAAAAATTGTTTTCGTTGAATTGCAATATTAATCGAAAATAATTTAAAAAATCACCGGTTGAGCGGCTTATTAAGTTTTTATTACCGTGATTACAGGATAAATTACATGATTACGAAGAAGCGAGTGCGGGTTTAAAATGGTTCTATCAAAATAATCAGTCGACAGTAATTAAATGCAATGTGATTTCAGATTGAGATTAGTCAAACTCCATGACACCAGTTTGGCACGATATATCAAACGCAACAACATACAAGCGAAATATTGATAATAATATGCATTTAAGTCACAACAAACACTCAAGGAAAACTACTAATATTAACGAAATAACCAACTTAACCAACCTAACGTTGGTTTATCTTTAAAAGACAAATTTAGGCACTATTATTGCTACCATAATATAATTTATTCGTACGTCCGCTTATCTACAGCGTCCAATAATGTTTCTATACAAAATATACTACGCGATTTTAAATATAAACTTAGGCCACCGGGCCCGCCAAACTATATGTTTTCTAACACAACATTGCTACTACTCTGCCAAAAAAAAAATTTTCTCTTCCGCTCAGACGTGGCGACTTTAAAACATTTGATTAAAATTTTATACAGACTCTTTGTTCTGAGAAGGTTTTCGATACTTTACAAACATTAAACTTTCACATAGTGTTCATCACAACAGAAATTCTAAATTTATTTCAACATTAATTAAGATCCGTATTGGTTTTTTTAATTCATAACCAAGATGGCCGTATATGAAGTAGATCAGCGGCGTCGTGTCTGTCCATCTGTCGCAATGCGGTCGCCAGAGCGGGAATAGCCCCAGGATGACGCTCCCTGCATTCCCACAACTCTAATATAGCTTCAGTGGGTGAGCTCTTTGTGGCAAACCAAGTCGTATAGCGATCTACGCCCAGCCGCGATGCCAGAGCACGCCAATCATTTCCACGGGCGTTAGGAGGGTCCAAAATGGCACAAAGCTGCCTTTTTATCTTCCCGTTCAATTTGAAAGGGCCCTCTCCGGAGCATTCGTTCACGCCCGTCTCATTAACAGTGATGTTTCTTTTCACGCTACCCTCGCTGCCCTCGTCGTTTCGACCCATACGACCATCCAAGAGATTCTCGGTAATATTAAAGCTGCGCTGGGATTCGCGCGGCGATCTGCCCCGTGGCGACCGACTCTGCATGTCTTCGAGGCATATCCTGAACGTTTGCTTATAAGATGGATTCGTTCTCTGACAGGCTGAGATCGTAAAATCAATATTGTCGCAGTCGTGCGTCCGATCGAGAGTGAAGCTGCAATGCAGAGCGTTGTAGTTCGAGCTCCACACGTGATTGAATGGGATCTCCTGATAACCGATGCCCGGCTTCGCTTTCCAGCCGGGACTGACATGCTCCAGATTCGAACAAAGATGGGAGCCTCCGTCTTGGAACAATAAAGTTTTCGGTCGTTCAAGCAACACTCCGCCGAGTTTTTTCTCTTGTTCCTGACAATAGTAAGCCGCACAAGGCGTGTCTTCGAACACGTACAATCTAATGCTATATTCGGAACTGGTTTCGTTGAGCACGGTCGGGGCGTAGATCGCTAATTGTAGTGCCTTTACGGCCTTACCATTGAAACTTTCACCGACCAATACGAACGTGGACAACATGTCCGTCACAAGGAATATCTTGTCGTTGTCGAGCTGTGTGAAGATTGGGGTGTTGATGGTTTCTTGTCCGAGGCCCACGATCTTCTTCCACTGAGACTGGCCGCCCTCTGGCTTACTGCTGTGGTCTATGGCGTACAGAGACAGGTTCCAGAAGCCATGCTTGAGGCTGGCGCAATGTGGTATTTGTAAGACGACGGACTTGTTTAATGTCTGACGCGGCGGGCCGCATTTAACCACCGGACTCAGCTGCGTGATACCTGCGGGGCGGAATTTGCTCTTGTAAACACGGACTTAGATATGTGAAGTCGACCAGCCCGGCCGGAGGCGACGTGCGTTTTTTATATAACAGAAATTATAAGTCGACGATACGTAACGTAATTACACACCGTTTAAAATTAACAACAAAATGACTTGGTATCGCATCGCAAAATCAATTTGTTTTTATTAACCTAACAGAAAGTTTAATAATTCATTAATATTCATGACGGCTTTGGTGATTTAGGGTTTAATAAATACTTGAATGTTCGAAGTTATATTTATTAAAATAAACTAATTTATATTCTGCCCATAGCGAACTCTTCCGTTACTAAGGGTTTGACCTAAAATGTAAAATAAGCAATATCCTGCGACCTCTTCTTATCTTTGAACAACAAAATATTTTGCTCATGAATAATGTGGCAAACAGAACTGCTTTAATTTAAAACGCTCGCTCTCAAATTTTTATCGAATAGTTTGTTATGTAGGTATTGAATAGTCTTACTTTCCGGTTTGACAATTAGACCTCATTACTCGCGTTGTGATGCTTATAATTTGCTATGTCCATTTAACACGAGAGGTCGGTGTTCGAATCCCAGGCGGGTACAAATTTGTCTAATGAAATACGTACTCAACAAATGTTTACGATTGATTTCAACGGTGAAGGAATAACATCATGTAATAAAAATCAAACCCGTAAAGTTAAAATTTGCGTAATTACTGGTAGTAGGACCTCTTATGAGTCCGCGGGTACCACCGCCCCGGCTATTTTCTGCCGTGAAGCAGTAATGCGTTTCGGTTTGAAGGATGGGGCAGCCGTTGTAACAACTATACTTGACACCTTAGAACTTATATCTCAAGGTGGGTGGCGCATTTACGTTATAGATATCTAAGGGCTCCAGTAACCACTAAACAGCAGGTGGGCTGTGAGCCCGTCCACCCATCTAAGCAATAAAAAAAGCCAAAATGATTTTTTGCACAACTCGTATGAAGAAGCTTCTAATGCTTACCTTTTCCGAGTCGCGGCCTGTATCTGTCATCCTTGACGACAGCCACATAGATCTGCTCTCGTCTACCCCTGGCCAGAGCCCCTTCGGGAACAGAGAGTGCCACCCCCGCTGCGGGCAAGGCCAGTCTGGCTCCGGCACTGGAGACCGACATGGATTGTGACGTGGGCGAATTGGAGACGAACTCTGCCAGTTGGAGTGTCACGGATTCATTGGCCGCGTCGTACATCGAACCGGCTAGATGGAAATTAAAAACATTCAAAGATGCAGATTGGTGAATACCCACTTGTACGATTCTTTGATTAGTTTAAAAGTAGAAAGAATATTTTATGGTCAGGTCGAGTTAGCATAAAGGTTTATTTTAAACATTTTTTAAATCACGTGAAAAACTTTTGTGTGGCAAGAAGCGACTCATCCATGCCTTTGACGTTGCCGATGTCCATGGGCGAGTATTTTTTTGTATTAGATGAATATTTAATTATGTTTAATATTATACGATAAATATTCTATAAATATATAATACATACAATATATAATAAAATAGTATATTATTACAATAAATTATAAATAAAAAAGTTTAGTGAAATCTTATTCTGTATTAGATTTTTTTAACTGCATTTTATACATGGCAATGTTTTGCATTTTTTTATTGCCCTTGTAGACAGACGAGCATACTACCCATCTGATGGTGAGTGGTTATCGTCGCCCATGGACTGTAGCAATGTCAGGGGCAGAGCTAAGCTGCTGCTTACCGATATGCCACCGATGAGATGATTACCTTGACTATTACATTTTTATCGGAATAAAAATGAGCCCACGTCTCTCTCTGCTATATATTATATCTCTTTATATGTTATTATGATACTTTCTACTATTTTCACGTCTATAAATCTATAATAATTCAAATGATATCACAAGGAGCCAGTAGTTAAATTGAAAACATTTTAGAACGTCGTGGCCTAACGGATAAGACGTCCGGTGCATTCGTGTTGAGCGATGCACCGGTGTTCGAATCCCGCAGGCGGATACCAATTTTTCTAATGAAATACGTACTCAACAAATGTTCACGATTGATTTCCACGGTGAAGGAATAACATCGTGTAATAAAAATGAAACCCGCAAAATTATAATTTGCGTAATTACTGGTGGTAGGACCTCTTGTGAGTCCGCACGGGTAGGTACCACCACCCTGCCTATTTCTGCCGTGAAGCAGTAATGCGTTTCGGTTTGAAGGGTGGGGCAGCCGTTGTAACAACTATACTTGACACCTTAGAACTTATATCTCAAGGTGGGTGGCGCATTGACGTTGTAGATGTCTATGGGCTCCAGTAACCACTTAAGACCAGGTGGGCTGTGAGCTCATCCACTTATCTAAGCAATAAACAAAAAAAAAACATTAAATAATCATGTTGCGTTGAAATTAATATGAAATTGGAAACACATTGTTTTTAAAACTTCATATTCCAAACCAAAAAGATTGGCATTTCACGAAAAAACAACTCATTTTACAAACAAATCGCACCAGAGTATGTTTTAAATAATCTATACTAATATATAAAAATCTACAGTGGTTTTTAAGGATGTTCCGTTATAACCACTGAACCATGCATCCGATTGACTTGAAACTTTTGTATCCATGAAGAAAATACATGTACTTAATGGATAGGCTAATATTTATATGAGTGTTGGACTCCCTAATAATAATGACAATAAAAAATAATGTTAATTGTAAATGCCCAGTGAAGCGGGCGAGTACGGCTAGTAACTAATATTACTCACAGCTCGTGAAACAGCTAGAGGCCGAGTGTTCTGATTCGCTGTACGGTTTGCTTTCATAATCGTCGCTCTGTCCCTTGGTAGAGGCAGATGGAGTCACTTGGTGGTCCACAGGTGAAGCGTAACTAGAACAAAGGAGGTTGTGCTAGATGATTTGTTTTTTTAAAACACATACGCACACGCATATGCTTGAACATACACATATACACACATACATGACATCTCACAGTCTAATTAAGATA